>NW_018164826.1:23530-44880 GCF_001263595.1 Phalaenopsis equestris | reverse complement strand
AAAAAACTTGAGGATTCAACTAGAATGAAAATATTCATGGCGCTTGAGCCTGAAATGCGTCTTGAATATTTGTGGGTTTTGTTCGATGAATGATATTTTTTATGGATTCATTATGTATCAGCACTAAGTGAACTTCTACTTATGTTGATTTATTTTTAATATATGTTTGTCATTCTATATGTGTCATTCTACATGTGTAATCATTTTATATGTAGCAAATGAGAACTTTTATTATTAGCACAATTGTTAACATTTTAAATTGTTGGATAGTTGAATATTAATGTTTATATTTTAAATCATTTAGGATGGATCTGCAACGTGAACGTCGTAGGAGAATGGCATTTGCTACAGCCGTTGCGATATTGTAGTTGGATTATTACCAGCGTAGCACTACTCGCATTCCCCGCATGACATCCACCTTTGTTGGAGATATATGGGTTGGTGAAATGCTTTCGGGACATCCAATAAGATTTAGAAATATATTCAGAATGATGAGACCTATTTTTATGGATCTTCTGCACGAGTTATGTCTAAATCACGGCCTCCAGGGTTCTTCTAGTACTCTGTCTCGGGAGGTGTTGGCTATAACACCGTACATTCTGGCACAGAATGAGTCAATTCGAGGAGCTATGGAAAGATTTCAGCATTCATATGAAACAATTAGTCGTTACTTTTCAAAAGGGATACAAGCACTTGTTAGCTTAGCAGCTCAAATAATTAAACCAGAGGATCCATCATTTGCTACCACTCCAGAACAAATTGTCAACGATCCTCAATATATGCCATATTTCAAGGTAACTATCATTGTTTTTATTTTGTTACATGATATACTTTAATAATATTATTACTCTCTAATGGGCAACTAAACAGAACTATATTGGTGCAATTGACGGTACACACGTTGATGCCCGAATACCTAACAACGAGAAGGTAGCATACATCGGTCGTAGTGGTTCAACAACGCAAAATGGCATGGCCGTATGCGACTTCAACATGTGTTTTACTTTTGTGGTTGCAAGCTGGGACGGAAGTGCACATGACAGTCGAATTTTCTCCTTTGCCACGAGGAATAGATCGCAGTGTTTCCCTCTCCCCCCATCAGGTTAGTTTTGTTTAGTAATTTGAATATGTGGGATTGTGCAATTTTTTATTAACATTGTTTCTCGTACCAGGAAAATATTATCTGGTTGATGCAGGATATCCTATGCAACGGGGATACCTGAAGCCCTACTCGGACACGAGATATCATCTTCCTGATTTTGAGCGAGCTAGTGGCACGGTTCGTGGCAGAAAGGAAATGTTTAATAAACGCCACTCATCTTTACGCGGGGTAATTGAAAGAACATTTGGAGTTTGGAAGAAGAAGTGGGTCATCTTACGTGATATGCCGTCGTAGCCTTTCCAAAAGCAGGTGTCCATTGTGGTTGCAACAATGGCACTTCATAACTTCATCCGATAACATTCCTCACGATCAGATATAGACTTCAGCATTGCTGACAATGATGAACTGAATGTCTTTGAGGAAACTCATTACCTGAGGATGATATAGACTCTAACGAATTTGAAGATCATGATAGTGAAGGTTTGACTGAATTAATTGTTTTAAGGGAGTCTATCACAGATGTTATTTGTGGCTGCTGATCTATCAAATTTTTATTTAATAAGATTATAGGTTTATGTTCATATTCTTTTAATTTTTTTTTTAAATATCTTGAGCTGACATTTGGTTCTTTTGTTTTTTTCGCAATTATACCAACATGACTTCTAGGATATCAGTTACGGATAAAAGTATTTTGTGTTATTTTAGACTACCGTCTCCGTTGCTCACGTCACGTCAGTCTCATAGTTTTGGGAGGTTGTTCTACGGTTGTGTCAAGGGTGTTTTAGCTCGTTGCGGTTTCTTCCGGTAGGCTGACAGTCTCACATATTACACTGCCAGCAGTCATGGGAATTCGATGTTTTCCCTAGTTGATAGTGCAGATGAGGATAGCGTAGCCAGAGTTTCAAATTAAATATTTTAATATTTTTCATTGTAGTTATACTTGTTTTTATCCTTTTTTTATTTCTTCTGGTACTCATGAGAGAGTGAGAACTGTATGTCATCTTTTGAAACTGATCTGTGATGATTATATGCTTTCGCACTATATGCTTCTATATTACCAATAAGCTATTCTGAATAAGCTGCCCTAAACAGTTTTATCAGACGGACAGAAATGTCATTTAACCACCAATAAGCTAATATGAATAAGCTGTCTCAAACAGTAAGCCAGATTATTCTGATAATCTGAAGATTATTAGATTATTAGAATAATCTGCTTATCAGCATATTATAAATAATCAATAACTGTGTCAAACAGACCCTTAGTGTGTTAAGCTGAACATATCAGACGAGGCTGGCCTTTAAAAATACAAAAATTAATAGATTTCCTCAACGTCATCAAATTGATTGGCTTTGCTCCACTATTTATTATCTAAAACTGAATACATGGAATGTAATTTTCTAAAGGCCTTCGTTTAGATAGATCTAAAACTGAATACATGAAATATAATTTTAGTAATAATAGCTTTAGTGACAGTATTATAACTATGGGTGATAAAATCATTAAAAGGTGTGAACACTTTAGATATCTCGGGTTTATTGTTCAAAGTGACGGTGATATAGATGGGTATGCTATTAGTAGAATCCAGGTTGGTTGTTTGAAGTGGAGGAATGCATCAAGCATATTATGTGATAGAAAAATACAGCTTAGACTGAAAGGAAAAATTTATAAGATGGTGGTGAGACCTGTAATGCTCTATGGCACATAACGTTGGGCTTTAAAAGAGAAGCATAAAACATAGTTATGTGTTGTTGAGATGAGAATGCTTAGGTGGATCAGTGGCTTAACTCTTGGAGACAATGTGAAATGAATATATCTGTGACAGGGTTGGTGTAGTTCCAGTGACAGACAAGATTAGAGAAAGTCGTTTTAGATGGTTTGGTCACATTAAACGTCGACCATCTGATGATCTGGTTAGGAGTGTAGATGTTATAGATTCAACTTATGCTAAGAAAGGTAGAGGAAGACCTAAAAAGACTTGGGCATATCGTATAAAAAATGATTTTAATTTATTAGAATTAAATTAAATTATGACACTCAATAAGATGCAATGGAGAAAAAGGATTCACGTAGCCGACCCCACTTAGTGGGATAAAGGCTTGTTGTTGTTGTTGTACTCCACTATTTATTATCTAAGAGAAAATGACTTAGCCGAAGCTTTTATTAAGGCTTTGATAAGCCTTATTAAAAAAATTCTTCATGCTAATAAGAAAGAATGACATGAAAAACTCTTAGAAGCTTTTTGGGCATATTGTAATATATATCGTACACATTATTCTCTCTATAAACACTGACTATTAGGTACAAAACAGTCCTTCCATTGGAAGAAGAATTACCTTCATTACGGTTTGCTGTGAGCAACAATATTAATAGTGATCAAAATATCCAACTTAAGTTAGAGGCGTTGGATAACCTAGATGGGTTTAGGTTGCAAGCTCAACAGAAACTAGAATGTATCGTGCCTGAATGGCTAAAGTTTGCGATAAATTAGTAAGGCCAATAACTTTAACGGTTGGAGATATGGTGTCGGTTCTACGCCACCTCATTTTGAATTACCGTCATAAACACGGGAAATTTGAGCTAACTTAGGAAGGACCTTCTGTGATCGAAAAGGTCTATGATGGAGGTACTTATTTGTTAGTTGATGTAGCTGGATCTCATCAAATATCCTCGATCAAAAAGAGATATTTAAAGAAATATTATGCTTAGGCATATTTTGTAATTGTTGTATGAGAGTTGATAAACAAAGCCTTGATGTACTTTTTGACTCATTCAATCATTATATGAATATATAATTTGACATGTTTCATTTATGTGTAAGTTGTATGCAATGATTGTTTATGTTTGGTAAGAAATCATTTAATTAAATTCATGTTTAATACTTGATAAATGTAAGATGAGTCATGCACTTCCCTTAACATGTTTTTCGGTTACGCATTTATGTGGGGTCCGAATCAATAATATTCCACTAACGACATATGAATATGGTATATCCCCAAGGAGTGTACTTGAGATTGGTGTAAATCTAAACGTTTTAAGGTTAGATCACCTTATTTATCTAACATCTTTTATATCTTAATTTACTAAGCCAATTTTAATTGCCTTATCCAAAACATCTTATGATTAGACCACCTTGTTTATCTAACATCTTTGATATTTTGAAGTCTTTTAGTTTACAGGAAAAAAATAATGTAACTTACATTTAAATGGTTTTGTCACTTAGCTTGCACTTTATAATATCAATTGCAGTGAGTACTAATTAGTTACTAGAAGTAAAAATGTATGTAGACCACGATACGAAATATGAAAATATAAATTAAGCAAACATCATGACATAATTAATTTTAAATTTGGGTTTTTAAGTAAGAAATAATGCTGAACAGATTAGAGGAAAAACAAGGATGATAATTAACTATAGAAAACTTAATGACAACACTAAATTTGACGGTTATTTCCTATCAAATAAAGAAGTATTAATAAATTATATTAAGACGGCTAAATGATTTTCTAAATTAGATTGTAAATCAGACTTTTGACAAATTATCATATAGCATAATAGTAGAGAATTTACCGCCTTTATTACTCCTCGAGACCACTACCAATGGAACGTTATGTCTTTTGGATTAAAAATGCTCCATAGATAGTTCAAAGACGTATCAACACTATCTCTTTTGAATTATCCTATTTTTGCCTTATTTATGTAGATGATATTTTAATATTTAACCAAACTATTAAGCAACACTTAAAACATTTAGCCTAACTTTCACTAAAAACACAAAAATATGGAAGAACTCTGAGTAAAAAAAAAGCTGTTTTTGTAACCATCACTATTTAAATTTTAAGACTCATTATAGATAAATGCGCAATCGAATTACAAGAGCATGTTTTCTAAAAAAATTGAATATTTCAAACAAATTACTGATCAAAAAGATTTACAACGTTTTTTATGCTGAGACATTTATAAAAATTCTAGTGGAGTTGCGACCCCATTATCAAAGAAGTTACGAACAAATATAACTTGGTCTTGGGATGAAAAAGACAAAAAAATTACCACATATTAATGACTTATCTTTCAAAATTATATTTATTTATATTTGGTGATTATTTAATTATAGAAACTGACATCTCTGAATTAGCATGAGGAGCCATCTTAAAAGCCCGATGAAATTTTGCTGAGCTTTTATGCAGATACAGCTCGGGTACGTATACAACAACAACAACATAATTATCATATTAACAAAAAAAAATTATTAGCAATAAAAAAAATAATTGAAAAATTCAAGTTTTTTTAAATGAAACATTTTTTATTAGAACATATAATAAAATAATTATTTCATTTATAAAATAAAAAATTGTAGATTTTTTACCTAATAAAAGATTAATACGATGACAAAACTTATTTTTTGCATATACTTTTAATATAACATATATTGAGAAAAATAAAAATGCTATTGCTAACATTTTGACACATGAATTATGCAAGAAGTAAATACATATGTTGAAAATATGGAAATAGCCGACGAAGTCGACAAGTCTCTCCCAGACTTGAATAGTTATTCAGGAATATATGAATTACAAATATGGACATTAGAATGTGAAATTGCCTACGACAATAACATTCTAAATGAATTAGTAAAAGTAACAAATTATCTGAGTCGATAAATCTATGTAGATGAATTACCCTAAATTACTGAATTATGAAAAATACATGATTTTACAAATCTTATAATTACAAAAGAAGCATCCGTTTCTTCCATTACAAAAGAGACATCCACCTCTTAAATTACAAAAGCAGCATACACTTCTTTAATTGCTGAATTATGAGATTTTACAGATCTCAAAATTACAAAATTATCTCTATATGAAAAAAAAAATTAATTCTCAGATTTATTTTCATACGGTTGAAAATTTTCAAGTCATCGAGATGTATGAAAATACAGATTTCAAACTAATCTCTGAATTATATAAATGTGTCTTAATACACATGATTTATTTAGAAGATGAAATTTTTTTAAAAGAATTACCAAAATCAGTTGTTGATGCCGTTGAAACATTTCACATAGTTGTTAAGCACTGAAATATATATATGAAACTATATCAAACTTATCCCGAACCACGAGAATGAATTATTTCATTTATACAACTTGAAATTCATAGTTAATCTTATACCCCAAGATGTAAACCGAGTGAAATATTATCTCAGATATCTAAATCAGATGATTTATGCCAAATATGAAATGAAACTAGAAGACTAGATCCAACTAATATTTTAGTTTATCATTGCTCGGAACACTTATTCATATATCATCATTGTAAGCAGCTAACGTGCAAGGTACATGAAGTCATGTATTAAAGTTGGGTTTCTATTCTCAGCAGAAATATTGTTGCAGCTAGCAAAGAAGTAAAGAAATTATTTTGCCAGAAATTAAAAAAAAAAAGAAAAAAAAAACATAAATGTATGCATTGTTAGAAACATGATACTTTACAAGGAGTATTGTACAAACTTGAGCTAGAAATAGTGGGATGTAAAAAAAAATAGCTGCAAAACGAAATAATTATCAGAAAATAATCTTCCGTACAATTACATACCCTTCACCAGTCTGTAAAGCAAAAAAAATATAAAAAAAGGAATCTAATTGTACTGCAATAACTCTCCACCAACTAAATTATCACAGACTTTATTTTCCACCAGTTGAATTATTGATCACTTATGCAGAAGCGAATTATTGAAGATATTGCCAGCCACGACGACTACAGGGTCTTTCACGACCTATATAAAACTCTATTATTTGAAGCTAGAGGCAGAGCGAAAATTAGCAATTTCTCTTCTTTTTTTTCTTTCTTCCTTTATTGTAATTAAAATATGTGTGCTAGTCATAACGGCTAAATAATGTCTTCTCGTTTGAATATCTGTAAGTATGTTATAAAATATGTAAGGTTGTCATGTTTTATTCTTATCGTTTGCTTATAATAATATATGCTATTATATGTCTACTTATTCTAGCTACTGTTAGTGTAGGAAATGAATTATAACTGTGCTTTGCATTTTTGAAGTAATTATATAAGGTTGCAGTCTGTTGATGATCTGAGATTGATCATTTGTCGAGCCCGTATTTTTTCTAGAAATTCACGGAGAATAATATTATATGAACCGGAGATGTTTAGGTCGAGCCCTAGAATAGACAGAAATAATGTAAGATAATATTAGGATAAGCTCTCAATAGGAAGCATGATGAACCCTAGTATTCTATAAGATACAGAATATAGAATAGTGAGAAAAATTTGTTAAAAATGAAAGTTAATATAAAAAGTTTAGATTTAGAAATGAAAAATCTTAAAAAAAATTAGAAATATAGAAGAAAAAATAGAAAAAATAAAAGTATCTAACAAAAAATCTGAGACATTGAAGTCATAAAAAATGGTAGCAGAGCCTGTCAATCAACAAACCAAAATATATGAATGTCCGAAACATATTAATTGCTTTTGCACACTTTCATGGTCTTATAGATCTTTTTGTTCTTTTTATGAATTTCAATTAAAAGAAGAAAAAAAATAAATGACTTCTACTTTTAGATGAACTTAGTGCTGATATATTTGATTAATTTGATACTGAAGAAATTCTATCTAGAACAAGAATTTAATAGAATTTGTAAATTATTACAAATAAATATTAAATCTTCCTTGGGAAATTGCAATGAATGGATTATTATTAATTATATGATCCTAAAACAACAATTTGAATTAGGATTATATTAAAAAATTATACTTAACAATCAAATCTTCAATTAAAAAAAATTAAATTCTTTAAAAATATAATTCAATTCATATATAAAAAAGTAGTCTGACATAGTAAACATTTCTAATATACATGAATTAGGCTTAAAGTAATTCAATATCTGTATTTACTTCATGAGCTATATCTGCCCAAAAGCTCACTAGAATTTCGTGAGGCTTTTAAAATGAGTCCCATGCTAATTCAGAGCTGTCAATTTCTATAATTAAATAATCACTAGGTATATATAAATGAAAGTTTGGAAGATTTTTACATAAATCTTTAATCTGTTGTAAATTTTTTCGGTCTTTTTCATCCCAAGATTAAGTTATATTTTTTCATAAATTAATTTGTAACTGGGCTCGTAACTCAGCGAGGTTTTTGATAAATGCCTCAACGTAATTGATATATCTTAAAAAACATTGTAAATCTTTTTTATTAGTTTTTTTTTTAAATAGTCAATTTTTGTTAAAACATTCTCTTGTAATTCGATGGGGCCTTTATTTATAATGAGTCCTAAAAATTTAATAGTATTGGTTACAAAAACAACTTTCTTTTTACTTAGCTATTTTATGTTTTTGTGTTATTTGTGAAAATAAAACTAAATATTTTAAGTGCTGCGTAATAGTTTGGTTGAATATTAAAATATCATCTATATAAATAAGACAAAAATGAGATAATTAAACAAAGATAATATCCATACGTCTTTGAAATATCCGTGGAATGTTTTTTAATCCGAAAGATATAACGTTTAATTGGTAGTGGCCTTGAGGAGTACTGAATGCGGTAAATTCTCTACTATTTAGGTGCATCATAATTTGCCAGATTTGATTTACAATCTAATTTAGAGTACTATTTAGCCTTCTCAATATGATTTATTATTAATTCTTTATTTGGTTGAAAATAACCATCAAATTTTGTGTTATCATTAAGCTTTTTATAGTTAATTACCATCATTGCTTTTCCTCTAATATGTTCAACATGGTTTCTTCCTAAAAAAGCAGGACTACTATGTGGACTGTTGAGATTTTATAATTCTTGAATTTGAGTCAAAAATTTTTTTATCTTCATATGTATAAGTCATAGGGCACAGTCTAATGATAAGATAATGATTAATTGATTCAATAATTGCAAAAAGCTCGTCTTGAGACCACAGTTGTAAATGATTTTCTAAAAATGAAGGTTAAATGGAGAGGATGCACAAGCATGAAGTTCAGTAAGTTTAGAATTTTCCTGGGAAATGGCTATATATGTGAGTGAAGGTTAAATAGATGAGGAAAAAATAGTTTTTATGATTTGATCTAGAGTAGAATCACCACGTTTGTTGCGAAAAGTGGGTGCGGTGAAATGGAAGGCAGATGTACGTAGAATTGGACAAAGAAGTGGGATATTGGTGGGTATAACCAAGGTGATTTTTGCTGAAGATTGAGTAAATGAGAGAAATATTTTAAAGAAATTATTTCCTAATATTAAATCAGGGTCATTATAAGTGAGACTCCAAATTTAGGAATTTTTATAAGAGCAGATTGAATATGAATTAATTGATTGGTCTAATATTCATTGATAATTTGGAGACCACTAAAGATTTCAAGTAGTAGTGTTCGATATGTAAAAGGATATGATTCGAAAGATTAAATGAAGGAGTTATTTCTAATTCACTAATTTCTTCAGGTTGAATTATATGACCTATATGAGAGAAGAGAGGATCTAAATGAATTTGATTGATATTTGGTTTAAATGCTACTGTATTATGTTGATTATCATATGCATAAACAGTTTGATAAGTAATGCTATAAACTGCTTTTCCTTCACGTAATTTTAGTCTGTCTAGTTTATTCTCAATATATGAGGTCGATCATTAATATTTACATCATAGTTTGAGTGTAAATTAAACATTAAAGTTTGATAACATAGATTTCTTTGTATAACACGTAATAAGTCATCTTTTTTAGAATGTATAAATCTGTTATCATAAAGCCAGATAGTTATAGGGCTATCAATAACTTTACGAAAGTATGCCTTTATTAAAATTTGAATTTTTTCAAAAAATATATGTTTAAATTTTTCAAGATTTTTAATCCTTTCTTAATCTTGTTGCTTTATTTGTTGATTATATAAAGGTATTCATGTACTTCCTTTGACATTTAGTATATCAATGGGATGTTCTCCCTGACGAATACTTTAACGTATACTTTTTTTTCAAGATGAAAATCAACATATTTAAACAGTCTTTAGTTCCTAAAGATAATTTTCATTTTCGTATCTTATTGTAAGCCTATTCGGATAATGTAACGTCTTTCATATTCAATAGATTTATCATTAAATATATCTGATTCAATGTTTTTTTATTAATCAGAATATATTATTCTTCTATTTCATTATGAGAATTACTTATATTTATCAAGCTTTCTTTAATATCCGATAGTTCATAAATATCTTCGCTATCTCTGTCAGAAAAATTAAAAATTGGCTCTAGTTCATTTTCATTTATAATTGTTACAAAAATTGACATAACTTACTTTATTCCTTTGGGGACATTTATTTACATAGTATCATTCCTGTTTACAAATCCAACATTTACTAATTATGACTTTTTTCGTATTTGTATTAGTTTTGGTCATATTTCCATTTTTTAGAAGTTCTTTTATTAATTTTAAAATGTCTTCTTTATATTTTATTAATTTTTTTATTATTTTTTGTAGAGCAATTGAAACTGTTATTAGAAGAGGATCAACCCCATTGCTGAGCAACTAAATTTAAATTTTCACAACAAAATGATTGTTTATTTTGTTTATATAAATTATAATAATGACAAGCTTCAGCTGACTTCTCTAAAGCGTATTGTATACGACTTCTTAGAGTAATGTCATTTGGATGTAATTTTGTAAATTCATAACTCCATAGAATACTATATGGTTTGGGTAGTTTATAGAAATACATATTGAATTATAATAATCGATCATCGACTAGGATATCATAAAATTTTTTTTTGATAATTTTAACTATATTCATTTAAGTAACAAATATTGTAAATATTTAAGCCTATTATCTTTTGTTTAGTAATATCTGATTGATATTTCTGTTTTTCTGCTTTGGTAGTAAATTTAATTTTATGTCTTAGGAATTCACTTTTTATAAAATCACCATGAATGTTTGGTCATTTATCATGTGTATTAATAGTTCTTTCAGCTAAACAAGTATCTCTAATACTTTATTTTTGATTATCTTTTTGTCTAAGAAATCTTTTTTTCACAATTTTAGTAAGTGTATTTTCTAAAATTTCGTAGGCATTTTCGTATTTTAAATTATAATTATATATATCCAAGTTATTTTCTATTACCCATTTATCGATTATTTCATTAATATTTTTGAAACAATCAATATTTAAATAGATGCTGTGTCCACTAATGAGTTTAGGTATGTGATTTGGATCTTTGATCTTGATTGATTTGGTCCTGGAATAGGAATACGTTTGATACTTGGTGGTAGACAATGTGCATAAGAATTAGTATTGTGACTTATACTAGCTTTATTAGAATTAGATTGAATAGACATTTATATTGATTGATTGTTAGGCGGAGTTGGAGTATCGATTGAAGGATAATTAAAAGAAGTATTCCTGAATTGGTGTTCAGTTAGATCATTATATAAATCTTTTATTTCATTTTCAGTTGGAGAAAGTTCCCCGACTGAAATGATTTCATTAATTCTCATAGCTCCTTGTATTATTTCATTGTGAACTATGCTTAGTTTGATTCATCCAGCCAAAAATGTTTTGTTGAGAGGAAAATCTTTCTACGTTGCAATATTCAACAAGAGTAGCTGTGATAGCTATATTACTATTTAGAATTTGTTGGTTCTGAATTAGTCTTAAGCCCAATTCATATACATTACAAGTGATTTATGTATGGGCTAATTTTTTATATCTGGATTGGATTATGTTTTTAAAGAGTTTAATTTTTTCTAATTGACTTTGGTTTAACTCCATAAATTAACGAGTTGGTCGTTAAGTATAGTTTCTGAATATAATCCTAATTTAAATTATTGTTTTAGGGTCATATAACTAATAATAATCCTTTCATTAGAATTTCCTAAGGGAGATTTGATATAAAAAATTTGCTCTTTTGAAAAGACTTCTAATTGTTTATTATTTATATTTATTTGTAATAAATTATGTTAAATTCATTTTCTAGATAGAATTTATTCAACATAAAATTTATTAATTATAGATGCACTAAGTTCATCAAAAAGTAGATGTCTTTTTAATTTTTTTTCTTCTTTTAATTGAAATTTATAAGAGAAACAAAAAGATCTATAAGACCATGAAGTTGTGCAAAAATATTTAATATGTTTTGGACATTCTTATGTTTTGGTATGTTGATCATCAGACTTTGATACCATTTTCTGTGTCTTCGATGTCTCAGATTTTTTATTACATAATTTTATTTTTTCTATCCGTTCTTATATATTTAGAATATTTATTTTTTGAATTTTCATCCCTAAATTTAATATTTTTATATTATCTTTCATTTGTAACAAAATTTTCTCATTCTCCTGTCTTCTGTATATTATAAAATGCTCGGGTCCATCATGCTTCTTATTGAGAGCTTATCCTAATATTATCTTACGTTGTTTCTGCCTATTCTAAGATTTACCTCAACATTCCGGTTCATATTATATTATTGTCCATGACTTTCTAGAGAAAATAAGTGTTCGACAAATGATCAATTTAAGATCATCAACAAACTACAACCTTATATAATTACTATAGAGATGCAAATCTTAACTTTAATTCGTTTCTTACACTAAGCGTAGCTAGAAGTGATAGAAACAAAATAACATAATATTATTATAAGCAAACAATAAGAGTAAAACATAATGTTACATACTTTATAACATACTTACAGACATCTGAAAGAGAAGATTTTATTTAGTCGCTATGGCTAGCATACATTTTTTGATTGCAAGAGGAGGGCGAAGAAAGAAGAAGAATAAAATAAGAAGAGAAGATGCTAATTTTCGCTCTGGCTCTAGCTTCGGAAAATAGAACTTTTTATAGGCCGTGAAATACTCTGTAGTCGTCATGACTGACGATATCTTCAATAATTCGCTTCTGCATACCATTAATTCAGTTGGTAGAGAATGAAGTCGACAATAATTGAGTCAGTGGAGAGTTATTGCGGTATGATTATATTCATTTTTTATAATTGTTCTGCTTTACAAGCTGGTGGAGAGTAAGTTCTTGTACGAAATATTCTTTTTTGATAATTATTTCACTTTACAACTGTTTTCTTTATATCTAACTATTTCTGGCTTCAAGCTTCTCTCCTACTCCCTATAGAGTATCCCGCTTCTGACAATACATACATTTATGTTTTTTTTTTTTGTAATTTTTGGCAAAATAATTCTTTTACTTCTTTGCAAGCTGTAACATTATTTCTGCAAGACTTCATGTAGCTTGCGTGTCGGCTGCTTGTAATGACGATGTATGAATAAGTATTCCGAGCAATGATAGACCCAAATATTACTTGGATCTAGCTTTTTAGTTTCATTCCATATTTGGTATAAATCATCTAATTTAGATCACTGAGATAATATTTTAGTTGGTTTATGTTTAAGAGTATAAGGTTCGTTGCTAATTAAGAGCTGTATAAATGAGATAATTCATTCTCATGGTTGGGGATAAGTTTGATATAATTTCATATATATAATCCAATGGTTGGTCATGTGGAATGTTTCCAAGACATCAATAACTAGTTTTGATAATTCTTTTAGAAGATTTTCATATTCTAAATATATCATGCGTACTAAGCAGTATTTATATAATTCCGAGATAAGTTTGAAATCTGTATTTCCATACATATAGAGAATTTGTGATTTTTCAGCCGTTTGATGATAAATCTGAGCATTAATTCTTTCATCATATAAAGATAATTGTTGCCATTTATCGGCTATTTTTGTAATACTCTTTGCAAAATTAATTGATGTATTTTGCACAACCATGGCATAATAAGGTATTTTATGTGAAGTGGGTACTTTTATAATTTTGAGATTTGTAAAATTTCATAATTGAGTAATTGAGGAGGTGGATGCCTCTTTTGTAATTAAAGAAGCAGATGCTTCTTTTGTAATTGTCAGATTTGTAAAATTTTATATTTTTCGTAATTCAATAATTGAGGATAATTCGTTTGCATGGATTTCTCCACTCAGATAATTATTTACTTCTATTAATTCCTTTAAAATGTTATTGTTGTAGACAATTTCATATTATAATTTTCATATTTGTAATTCAAGTACTTCTAAATAACTGTTCAAGTTTGGGAGAGACTTGTCGTCGGCTTCACCAGCTATGTCGTATATTTTTATATTTTCAATATCTATATTTATTTTTGGCATAATTTACTCGTCAAAATGTCAGCAAGAGTATTTTTATTTCCCTCAATATATTCTATATCAACCAACTTTGTCATCATATTAATCTCTTATTAGGTAAATAATCTACAAATTTTCTTTTTGTAAATGAAATAGCTGTTTTATTATCTATTCCAATTGAAAATGTTTAATTTAAAAAGATATCAAAATTTTTAATTGCTTTTTGATGCTAATAATTCCCTTTCATTGATATGATATTTATGCTATTTTGTTGTATACATATTTGAGCTATATCTGCACAAAAGCTTGGTAGAATCTCGTCGAGCTTTTAAGATGGCTCTCATGCTAATTCAGAGCTGTCAGTTTCTATAAGTAAATAATCAACATATAAAAATTGTAATTGTATTTTAGTAGGCATGAATTTTCTCCAATAACATATTATTACATTTGCATATGATTTTGTTCATATAGATAAAAATACTCTATAATGAAATGACCGTCTTTCATAGCTATATCACGGTAGAACTATATAGTCTTATATATGAACTTATTCCTATACATGCGCTATGTGATACTGGTAGTGATATCTTGCTTCCACACCATATCCCCCTATACATATCGAGCCACTACTACTCGAAACCTTAAATGGTCTCCGAACTATCAATGAATATTGGACTCATCAATTAATTCTTATTCAACCTGCTTTTATTAAAATTCCAAAATTATGATGTCTGACTAATAACGACCCTGAATTAATATTAGGAAAAAATTCTTAAAACTTTTCTCTCATTTACTTAATTTTCAACAACAATCACCTTGGTTACACCCACCAATATCTCACTTCCATGTCCAATTCTATGTACACATGTCTTCCATTCCACTGCACACACTTTTCTTAGTTAACGTGGTGATTCTACTCTAGATCAAATCATAAGAACTACTTTTTCTCATCTATTTAATCTTCACTCATAATATATACAATAATTTTCCCTGAAAATTCTAAACTTACTGAACTTCGCGCTTGTGCATTCTCTCTATTTAACCCTTCATTTTCAGGGAATCCTTTACAATTCTAGTCTCAAGATGAGCTCGTCGCAATTATTGAACCAATTAATCATTTTCTTATCATTAGAATGCGCCTTATGAAATATACTTCTGAAGATAAAAAAAAATTCAGACTCAAATTCAAGAATTATTAAATCTGAAATTAATTAAGGCAAGTAAGAGTCCACATAGTAGTCTCATTTTTTTAAGAATAAATCATGCTGGAAATAGCGAAGATGGTAATTAACTATAAAAAATTTAATGGTAATACAAAATTTGCTAATTATTTCCTACCAAATAAAGAAGTATTAATAAATGATATTAAGATGACTAAATGGTTCTCTAAATTAGATTATAAATCAGGCTTTTAGCAAATTATGATGCATCTAAATAGTAGAGAATTTATCGTCTTCAGTACTCCTCAATGTCACTATCAATGAAACGTTATTTCTTTCGGATTAAAAAACGCCCCACAAATATTTCAAAGACGTATTTATACTATCTTTGCTGAATTATCCCATTTTTGTCTTATTTATGTAGATATTTTAATATTCAGCCAAACTATTACGCAACACTTAATATATTTAGCTTTATTTTCACAAAAACATAAAAAACATGGAATAACTTCGAGTAAAAAGAAAACTGCCTTTGTAATCAATACTATTAAATTTTTAGGACTCATTTTAGATAAAGGCGCAGTCCAATTACAAGAGCATGTTTTAACAAAAATGGATTCTTTTAAATAAATTACTAATAAAAGAGATTTACGTTTTTTAGGATGTATTAATTACGCTGATGCATTTATAAAAAACCTCACTGAGTTACGAGCCTCGTTACAAAAAAGTAACAAAAAAATATAGCTTAGTCTTATGATGAAAACGACAAAAAAATTTTACAACAGATTAAAGATTTATGTAAAAATCCTCCAAAATTACATTTATTTGTCCCTGATGATTATTTAATTAGAAACTGACAGCTCTGAATTTGCTTGGGGAGCCATCTTAAAAACCCGACGAATTCTATTGAGATTTTGTGTAGATATAGCTCAGGTACGTATACAATAACAAATTAAAATTATCATATTAATGAAAAAGAATTATTAACAATAAAAAAAATAAAAAGTTTGAGATATTTTTAAATGAAAAAATTTTAATTAGAACAGATAATAAAATAGTTATTTTATTTATAGAAGGCAAAATCATGCATTCTTTACCTAATAAAGGATTAATACGATGGAAAAGCTGGTTTTCTACACATACTTTTAATATAGAGGGAAACAAAAATGCTCTTGCTGACATTTTGACACATGAATTATGCAGTAAGTAAATACATATATTGAAAGTATGGAAATATACGACATAGCCGGTGAAGCCGCCGACAATTCTCTCGCAGACTTGAACAATTATTTTGAAATACTTGAATTATAAATATACAAATTAGAATGTGAAATTGTCAACGACAATAACATTCTAAAGGAATTAATAAAAGTAATGAATTATCTAAGTGGAGAAATCCATGAATACGAATTGCCATCATTTATTGATTTATGAAAGATACGAGATTTTGTAAATCTCAGAATTACAAAAGAGGCATCCGCTTCTTCAATTACAAAAGAGATGTCCACCTCTTTAATTGCTGAATTATGAGATTTTATAAATTTCAAAATTACAAAAGAAGTACCCACATCTTTAAATAAAAGACCATATGCCAATGTTTTGCAAAATATATCAGTTAACTCTGCAAAGAGTATTACAAAAATAACTGATGTGTGACAATAATTATCCCTATATGAGGAAAAAATTAATTCTCAGATTTATTTTCATATGACTAAAAAATTCCAAGTCGTTTATATATATGAAAATACAAATTCTAAACTTATGTCTGAATTGTATAAATGCGGCTTAGCACACATGATTTTTTTAGAAAATGAAAATTTTCTAAAAAAATTACCAAAACCAATTGTTGATGCTGTGAAAACATTCTACATGGTTGTCAAACACTTATAAAAAAGGAATCTAATTGCACGACAATAACTCTCCACCGATTCAGTAATCGCCGACTTTATTCTCTACCAACTGAATTATTAGTCATATATGCATACGCGACTTATTAAAGTTATCGGCAGCCATGACGACTGCGGGGTTTTTCACGACCTATATAAGCTTTTATTCTTTGAAGCTAGAGGTGAAGCGAAAATTTGCAACTTCTCTTCTTCTTTTTCTTTCTTCCTCCATTTTTAAACAAAATATATGTGCTAGCTATAGCTGCTAAATAAAATCTCCTCGCTCGAATGTCTGTAAATATGTTATAAAATATGTAATGTTATCATGTTTTATTCTTATTGTTTGTTTATAATAGAATTATGTTATTTTGTTTCTACTTCTTGTAGCCACGCTTAATGAAAGAAACAAGCTAAAATTGTACTTCGCATATCTGAAGTAATTATATTGGGCTGTGGTCTGTTGATGATCTGAGATTGATCATTTGTCGAGCCCATATTTTCTCTTGAAAAACACAAAAAAAATAATATAATATGAACCAGAGATGTTGAAGTCAAACCCTAAAATAGACAACATAAGATAGTATTAGGATATACTCTTAGTATGAAGCATGATGGACTCTAGTATTTAATAATATATAGAAGGCAGAACAGAAAAAAATGTTAAAAATGGAAGATAATATAAAAATATTAGATTTAGAAACAAAAAATCTAAAAACAAATATTAGAAATATAGAAGAACGAATAGAAAAAAAATAAAATTATCTAATAAAAAATCTGAGACATTAAATGCAAAAAAATGGTATGAGAGCCTCACGATCAACAAACTAATACATATGAATTTCCAAAACATATAAATTGCTTCTGCACACTTTCATGATCTTGTAGATCTTTTTGTTCTTCTTATGAATTTTAATTGAAGGAAGAAAAAGAATTAAAAATACATATACTTTTAGATGAATTTAGTGCAGATATATTTGATAAATTTGATGTTGAATAAATTCTATTTAGAACAAGAATTTAACAAAATTTGTGAATTATTACAAATAAATATAAAAAATAAAAAATTAGAAGCTTTTTTAAAAGAGCAAACTTTTCATGTGAAATCTCCCTTGGGAAATTCTAATGAATGTATTATTACTAGTTATATGATCTTAAAACAACAATTTCAATTAGGATTATATACAAAAACTATAACTAACGACCAACTCGCTAATTTATGAAGTTAAACCAAAGTCAATTAGAAAAAATAAATTCTTTAAAAACATAATCCAATCCAGATATAAAAAATTAGCCAACACAAAAAACACTTCTAACATACATGAATTAGACTTGAGACTAATTCAGAACCAACAAAATCTAAATAGTAATATAGCGATTCAACAATTCTTGCTGAATGCTGAAACATAGAAAGATTTTCCTCTCAACTAGACAATCTTGGCTAGATGAATCAAACTAAGCATCGTTCATAAGGAAATATATAAGTAGCTATCAGAATTAATGTAATCATTTCGATCGAAGAATCCTCCAACTGAAAATGAATGCTCTAATAAAATACCAATTCATCAATACTTCTGTTAATTATCTTTCAATCGATATTCCAACTTCGCCTAACAATCAATCAATAGGAATGTCTATTCAATCTAATTCAAATGAAGCTAATACAAGTTACAATAATAGTTCTTATGCACAATACCTATCATCAAGTATTAAACATATCCCTACTTCAAGACCAAATCAATCAGGATCAAAAATCCAAAATGACATACCTGAACCCATCCGTGGACACAATATCTTTTTAAATATTGATTGTTTCAAAAATATTAATGAAATAATCGATAAATTGGTAATAGAAAATATATTAGCTATATATAATTATAATTTAAAAGGCGAAGCTATCTATGAATTTTTAGAAAATACACTTACTATAATTGCAAAAAAATGATTTCTTGGAATGAAAGATAATAAAAAATAGAGTATTAGAGATACTTGTTTAGGTGAAAGAACTATCAGTGCACTGACAATTAGCCAAATATTTATATTGATTTTATATAAAAAAAGAATTCTTAGGATATAGAACTAAATTTACTAATGAAGCAGAAAAACATAAATATCAATAAGATATTGCTAAACGAAAGATAACAACCTTAAGTATTTTGCAATATTTGTTGTTTAAATGAATATAGATGCGATTATAAAAATCTTCTATGATATCATAACCGATGATTGATTGTTATATTTGGATATGTATTTCTATAAATTATACGAACCATATAATATTTTATAGAGTCAAGAGTTTACAAAATTACATCCAAATGACATTACTCTAAGAAGCTGTATACAATACACTTTAGAGAAGTTAGCTGTAGCTTGTCAGTATCTTGATTTACATAAACAAAATGAACAATATAATCTATCATTATGTTGTGAAAATTCAGATTTAGTTACTCAGTAATGGGGTTGCTCATCTTTTTATAACAATTGTAATTGCTCTGCAAAAAATAAAAAGAAATTTTTTTTTTAAGAAAATAGAAAAAAGACATTTTAATCCTGATAAAAAAACTTTTAGAAAAAAGGATAATAGGACCAACAATAATACAAATACTAAAAAAGTCAGAATTAGTAAATGCTAGATTTGTAGGAATGACACTATACAAATAAATGTCCCCAAAGGACTAAAGTTAGTCATGTAAAGTTTGTAACAATTATAAATGAAAATGAATTAGAGTCAGTTTTCAATTCTTCTGATATAGATAGCGAAGATATTTATGAACTATTAGGTACTGAAGAAAATTTGATAAATATAAGTTATTCTAATAATGAACTAGAAGTATATTTATATTTTGATTAATAGATGAAAACATTGAATCATACATAAATAGTGACAACTCTAGTGAATATGAAATACATATTACATTATCTGAAGAGGCTTACAACAAGATACAAAATTGAAAATTATCTTTAGAAATTAAAGACTGTTTTGATATGCTTATTTTTCTCTAGAAAAAATATATTATAATATTCATCAGGGAGAACATCTCATTAATATACTAAATGTCGAAGGAAGTACATTAATACCTCTATATAATTAACAAATAAAATGACAAGATTTAGAAAGGATTAAGAACCATAAAAAATATAAACATATATTTTTTTAGAGGAATTCATATTTTAATTAAGACATGCTTTTGTAAAGGTATTGATAGCCGTATAACTATCTAGCTTTATGATGATAGAATTGTACATTCTAAAAAAGATGCCTTATTTAAGTGTTATAAAAGTAAATAAATCCATGTTATCAAAATTTAATGTTTAATTTACACTCAAACTATATTGTAAATATTAATGATCGATATTTAGACCGATCTCTTACACTACGACATAAACTGGGTAGAGTAAAATTACGTGAAAAGGGTGCAGTCTATAGCATTACTTATTGACAACGACTTTATATATGCTTTAAAATACAAGTTTTTAATCTTGTTGCTAGAAGATTTAATTTCTCAGCAACGATAATAAAGGGTTTTTGGATGTGCAATAATTTTATCTTTTAAAAATCTTTAAACTGCCAAATTCTTTAAAAAAACACAAGTATACGTATCGCTCAAGTAATATAGGGCTCTAATTTAGTCCTAGATATCGATCCCACAGAGAGTAATATTAGAACTACGAACTAAGATTTTAGAAAATCAGCACTTAATCATAATAATATAATTCAAATTGCTTATCTGTCACTAATAGACAATTGAAATAAATATGTAATTTTAATAACACTTAAATAACTAATTATACTGATAAAGTTTCTAATGTGATATTTAATATATAAGAAAACATCATTCTCATTGTCAAAAAATTGTAGTGAATGGATAAAGTGAACCAGTTCAAATTGTATTATGTCAAATAGGAGCATACCTATTTTTTACCCTTTGGTCCAGACATAAAGAACATTGACTAATCCTACGCTTGTTTACTGAATCTGCGGCTAGGATGGGAGGATACCGACTCTCACTTCAGAGCTCCCATGTTCCCCTCACTTGAGGGCTAACATCTACACTTCAACACC
>NW_018164826.1:22488-23214 GCF_001263595.1 Phalaenopsis equestris | reverse complement strand
ACTTAGAATTTATATATAAAAGCAAAGTCATACAAACCACAACAAGTAAATAACACTTATCTCTAATTCCTCCCCAAGCAAACTCCTCGAAGTTCCTCTGAATTTCTTCCTTTCTTTACAGCACACAGAATTCTTCTTCGAGCGACAAGGAGGAAGAAATCTCTCACTTTCCCTCCACTCTTACAATCTCTTGAACAATTCCTCACAATCTAACCCTAAAGTAAACTCTCTACACTCTACACACTCTCCAAACTCTCCCAACGCTTGCCCTATTTTCGGCCAAAATCTTCTTTTAAAGATGTAGAAGAGTTTTCCCATGATTTGCCTAGGCATCCCTCAAAAAATCGTCCACATTCAATGCACCTTTGGAAATTACCACCGATCTTGCCGTCGGCGACCTCGATGGCACCGTCGGCGGGTCTTCTAAATTATTTGTCTGAAGTCTCGGGAAAATCTCGTCGTCGGCGCCCTAGTTTAATTCTTCACATTTTGGTCCTTTTCGCTCTGAATTCGCATCTTTTTGCTTCTTTTTGCTCCAATCACCATAATTTATTATATATGCAGCAAAATATCAAAAATACCTTTCTTTAAAGTGTAATATCATCAAAAATAGTATAAAATATGTATGAAAATCTCAACATATTTTCTTTTGGTCAAAATCCCCCAAACTTAACTATTACTTGTCATCAAGTAATTTTAGTACTATATAAAAATTATGATCTACTG
>NW_018164826.1:17372-20583 GCF_001263595.1 Phalaenopsis equestris | reverse complement strand
AAATTCAGAATAGCTCTATCTCTTGTTACCTCACTATGGTGATAGGTCGGTAACATAGTAGTGAAAATAAAATAGTGCCACGCTTTAGATTTGACATTCAACATGGAAGAAGAAAAATTTATCCGTTCTTGTTGCTTTATCTTCTATGTTCCTTTCCCATCAGTGAGAAAGTTGATCACATCGTTCAGCGGGCCTTACATGGTACTGAAGGTTTCATAATGACAGCTATAGGAGTCTGGGACTTCATAAAAGGAGTTAATGCGGGAGACACTAAACTCAACACAAAATCCCCGCACTTGAACGATTCCGTCCTCACAATAGAACATATTGGCATAAAACTCTTTTACAATATTAGTAGCAGCCTTATTGATGGTGTAACAGAAGTTTTCTCACCTCCACTCGATTATAACTCGTTCAATTTCTCCTCCCGGACTCTCAAAAACTCGATCTTCTCAAAAACTCGATCTTGTAATCAAAAACTCGATCTTGTAAACATTTCTTTCCTTCAAATACTGAAGAAAATCTCAATTGAGCCTTCGCATTGACGAAGCAAGACTCGTCAAACTCAAATTGCCTCTTTTGTTGTGGAGCCATTTCAATCTAATCAAAATTATAGAAAAATTCCAAAATATACTTCAAATATGCAAATAATGGCTTCCAAGGGTGATTTTAAGAGTTCAAAACTAAATTCCATGAATTTCTTCCCAATATTTTCTTCACATTCTCAAATTTTTTGGATCTTTTCAATGTAGAAGAAATTCATGGTGAAAATCAAATATTTTTAGTTTGGAGTGAAGCTCTTACCAAGAGATGATCAAATCCAGTGTCTAATTGCTTTAAAATGGCCCCCAAATCCAAGATCTCTCAAGCCCTGGGTAAAAAATTTTGTTTTTTAGAGGAAGGGGATGATGAATAGTGGCGGTTGATTGGTCAAAATCGCGGTTAAACGTATTTTTTCGGGATCTCGCTGTCGGCGGGATCTTCGGCGCCGTCAGCGAGCTCTATTGAATTAATATCCCAAGTCTCGGGAAAAGTCCGCCATCGGCGGCTTCGAGGGCACCGTCGGCAAGCTCTATTAAATTGGTTCAATTTCAAGATTTTTGCGATTTCGATCAATTTCAAGCCTCAACGACATCTATTCAATCATTATAGACGTAATTTTAAGTGATTAAATGACATACTATCACAATTAAACTTTCACAACACAAAACATCACAATTATATATAAATTCCAAGGGTTAAAATATACGTTACACAACACACCTAAGTTTGGTATTTTCTCAACCTTAATACATCAATTCAGCGTCGAAAATGCTGAAAACAAACATCTTATGCTCAGTCTCAACTATACAGAGATCTAAAAGCAAAATTCTAAAGCAAAACAAACATAAAGTTCAAACCAAATTACACACATAGGCAGACAGCTAGCAAGGTAAATCTACTATTCTTCAGATTCAGTGCTAGATTCTCCTCTAAGAACTCCCATTGATTGCACATGAACGAAGAGGTTATAGAAGGGTTGGTATGGAAATTCTTCAGTAGAGTCCTCTTCTATCAATTTCATCCTTCTCATCAATTGTATCAAACTATCTTCGATATGTCCAGAGTGAGCAAATTGTTATTTCATCATCCAGTCTAGATGATCGAAGAAATCAGAGATATTGTTAATTGTATTCATAACATTTTGTTCCTCCTCCAATTTCTTGATTCTGCACAGGATCACTAGTGTTTTGTCCGGAACTAAAGGTTGAATAAGCAGTGAATTCTGAGAAGATTGATCCACTATAATAGTCATATCATTTTCATCTTCATTGGCTAGGACTCTCTCAGTTGGGTCCAAAGGCTTCCAAGGTAGAAGTACCTTTTCCCAATTTTCATAGGATACTTGGAACTGACTGCAAAGTAAAAAAAATTGTGGAAGGATGTCCAAGCCCATAAGTTGATCCATGAACGATCATGCCCAAAACAGACTTCACAATTATAGATCCAATATCGATCGACAATCCCATTTGGATGCAGTAATTTAGAATAACACTTTCCTTAGAAACTTTACCGATCTTCATCGTCGATAACAGCTTTGCAGAAATGAAGAAGTGCCAGTGTTTAGAAACAGGGTTTAGAAGTGTCTCAGAAAAACTAACATACCTGTTTTCTCTCATTTCTCAGTCTTCAGTTTCGTCTGTTAAATATTGGTAGATCTCATTCATCAGGTTTCTTGTCATGACAAAGTTGGAATAATGGCAGACAAGAACATTATCGATTATATATAACTCATTGATCCGTGCAGGAGTAAAAGTTATCCATCTACCTCTCACATAGACGACTCCCTGGTTGATTCCATGCAAATTAACATAAAATTTCTTCACCATAGGAACAACTACGACAGCTGTAGTGTATCACATCACTTCCCATCTTCGTCGCACAATCATCTCTTCAATTGCCGTCGATGGATTATTCAATCCTCGATTTATGAATCCTCGTTCCTTGATTAATCTTTTATTTGTCAGTACCTTGTTGAAGATTCGCTGCGCTTCCACACTAATGAACTTTCTCCGGTTGAACACTCGTATTCTATGATTTTCAGGGGAATTGGACGCCATAGGGATGAATTTGGTGGAGTTTCACTTTGTTTTTGGGGAAATATGAACTTAGGAATCAAGTTTTTACGTTTAAAAGGAGTAACTCCCGTCTAAAACCGCAAAAAACCGTCCATTCAAACTCCAGAAACTGCCATCCCGCTGGTCTCGCCGTCGGCGGCGTCAAGGGCGCCATCGACGAGCCTTTTAAATTTAATTGCCTGGACTCTCGGGAAAAACCTTCCGTCTGCGGCACCGATGGCGCCTTTGGTGCCCAAGGCAAAAATTGCACAGTTTCGCTCTAGTTAGAATGCGTTCCAATTTTTCTCTATGGATCAATTTTTATGATGATTCAAGGGTAAATAAGAGTAGTAGAGTTCAATACTACCACAAACTAATGATAATTTCAAATAAAAACTACTATAATTGCAATAAAAATAAAGATAATCATAGGTTGCCTCCCATAACGCGCTTGGTTTAACGTCGTCAGCCCAACCTATTCAGGTATTATTCAAGTTGACTGATCATTAAAACCTCTTTAAAATTTGGTCTCTTACCCTCAATATATGGTTTTAATCTGTGTCCATTTACTTTAAATCTATTTCCAGTCTTTTGATCTTCAATTTTAATAGCTC
>NW_018164826.1:13875-14370 GCF_001263595.1 Phalaenopsis equestris | reverse complement strand
CATTCTTCAAAAAGCAAAAGTTCCAAAAGGACTAGTAAATGTTTTTTCTTGATTCTCAAGAGCAATATGAATTTGATGGTAACCGGTATATCCATCTAAAAAACAAAAATATTTATGCCCAGCAAGTCTATTACTATTTGGTCTAAAAATGGTAAAGGGAAGTGATCTTTCATAGTGGTAGTGTTTAATTTTCTATAATCAATGCAAAAACGTCACCCAGTAACTTGTCTAATAGGTATTAATTCATTATTCTCTTTTGTTTCAATAGTCACTCCTCCTTTCTTAGGAACACAATGAATTAGACTTTAACGCACTGTCTGAAATAAGATATATAATTCGAGTGTCTAACAATTTCAAAATTTCCTTCTTAACTACTTTTTTCATCATTGGGTTTAATCTCCTTTGTGGATGAACTCTTAGTTTATATTGTTCATCTAGTATAATTCTGTGCATACAGATCAAAGGACTAATTCCCTTAATATCAGCTAAGGTCCA
>NW_018164826.1:12212-13527 GCF_001263595.1 Phalaenopsis equestris | reverse complement strand
GTCACTTCTTGATCGTTAACTCTCATAGTTAATTCTCCCTTTTGAACATCTATCATAGTTTTTCCAGTAGCTAAAAACGGTCTCCCTAAAATGATATGTATTTCTTTATCTTCCTCCATATTTAAAACAATGAAATCTACAAGAAAGATAAATTTATCAACTTTTACTAACACATCTTCTATAACTCCCTTATGATAAGTAACTGAACGATTCACTAACTGAAGAGTTACAGAAGTAGGTGAGACTTGTCCTAATCCTAATCTTTTGAAGATTAATAGAGGCATAAGATTGATGCTGGCTCCCAAATCACATAATGCTCTTCCATAAAATTTTTCACCGATAGTACATAGTGTAGTGAAACTACCTGGATCTTTTAATTATTTAGGAAGCTTTTTCTGAATAATTGCACTACACTCTTCGCTAAGTGCAACAATTTCATTATCAGTGAACTTCCTTTTCTTGTTCAGAATATCTTTCATAAATTTCACATAACTGGGCATTTGCTCTAAAGCTTCTACGAAGGGAATATTTACCGTTAATTTCCTAAGAAAAACTAAACTTAGAAAATTATTTATTCTGTTTGTGTTGCTTTAGTCTTTTGAGGAAACGGTGGTGGAGGTTTCTCCACAGTAATTTTCATTGTTGTAAGTGAATATTCTAAATCTGGGTATTCATGATCCTTTTCTTTTTCTGTATCCACTTTTTCTTTTTCAATTTCCGTTTCTTTCTGTACTCTTGTTTCCAATTCTTTTCCCCTTCGTAATTGTATCGCTTTTATTTGTTCTTTTCCTTGATCTTTAGGATTTGGTTCCACAGTACTAGGAAAAGTTCTTAATGTTCGGTTACTAAGCGCAATAGCGATATGCCCCAATTGATTTTCAATATTCTTAATAGCAGTTTCTTGATTTTGTAATTAATTTCATTGAATCTGTAATTGATTTCCTTGATTCTGTAATTGTTGACCCATGTTTAATATCAGCTCTTTCATATAAGAAGGTCTATAGTTAACATTTCCTTGGTTGGATGAATTTCCTAATGGGTTCACTGGGTTTGCCCATTGTTGATTTGTAGAAGAATTGTTATTCCAATTAAAATTTGGATGATTCTTCCAACATGGGTTATAATAGTTTGAATAAGGGTTGTTGGGTCTATTAATAGAACTTAAAGTTCCATATGAAGGTTGAACATCCACAAATTTCCCAAATAAATTTTCTTCCATCATAGGAGGTGTTAGAGAATAATTCATCCCATAGTGATCTAATTTGTTTGATATTGCAGCAATTTTCGAAGCTAACATAGATATTGCATCAGAATC
>NW_018164826.1:4575-10393 GCF_001263595.1 Phalaenopsis equestris | reverse complement strand
TTTTAACAAATCAATTAGCTAGATTGAAAGTAAATTAAGATCAAAGTGAAAAGATCATCACAACTTCTTTAACATTTTCATGGCTCAACCAATTCAAATCACCATTTCACAAATCTCAAGACAAGGATAAAGACAGAGAAAACTACTCTAAAATCATGGGGAAGACCAACAAATCTCAGAATTCATATAAAAAGCAAAGTCATACAACTACAACAAGTAAATAACATTGATCTCTAATTTCTCTCCAAGAAAACTCCTCAAAGTTCCTCTTAATCTCTTCCTTTCTTTACAGCAAACAGAATTCCTCTTCGAAGTGGAAAGGAGGAAGAAATCTCTCACTTTTCCTCCACTTACAATCTCTCAAAGAATTCCTCACAATTAGACTCTCTACACTTTCCCAACACTTAACACCCCCCGTCCTCAGCCTCTTCCCATGGCCAGAGTCTCTAATTTTCAGCCAAAATCTTCTTTTTAAAGATGTGGATGAGTTTTCCTAAGAGTTTCCTAAGCATCCCTCCAAAATTCTTTCTTATCCAATGTATTGTTGGACATAACCGCCGATCTCGCCGTCGGCGGCCTCGAGGGTGCCTTCGGCAGGCCTTATTTTTTGTCTGGAGTCTCGGAAAAATCTCACCGTCAGCGTCGTTGGGCTTGCTGTCGGCGCCCTAGTTTAATTCTTCACATTTTGGTCATTTTCGCTCCGAATTCGTTCCTTTTTGCATCTTTTTGCTCCAATGACCATAATTCATCATACCTGTAATAAAACATCAAAAATACCTTTCTTTAAAGTGCAATATCATCAAAAACAATATAAAATATGTATGAACATCTCAACATATTTTTCTTCGGTCACTTATCAAACTACTTTTGCATATATTAATCAAGGTGATCGTTGTTGAAGAATGAGTAAATGAGAGAAAGGTTTTAATGAAATTATTTCTTAATTATAAATCAGGGTCTTTATCTGTGAGACAACATAATTTAGGATTTTTTATAGGAGAAAATTGATTAAAGACTATTTAATCACTCCAATATTCATTGATAGTTCAAAGACCATTAAAGGTTTCGAGTTGTAGTGGTTCGGTATGTATAGAGATATGGTCTGGAAGCATACATTTTTTACATATAATGATATCACTACTAGCATCACATAGCACATATATAGGAATAAGTTCATATGTAGGAATATATAATTTTACCGTGATATAGCTGTGAAAGCCAGACATTTCGTTGTAAAGTACGGTTATCTATATTAGCGATATCATGTGTAAATGTATTATAGTATGCTGTTGGAGAAAATCCATCCCTACTAAAGTACAATTAGAATTTTTATCATCTGTTAAAAATAAACGTTGGAAGTGAATCCTTTGATTATTAATATTCCAGAAACTAAAGAGTAAATTGGCTTCATGAGTACACATACTTTTTTTCAAAATGATCTTATTATGTATATGGAGCATCTTTTAGTACCTATAAATTTGTTACTACTAAATTTTGATCTATATGTGAACGATGTGATCCTGTATATAATAGGATCATACATTATTTTTCAGATGTGATATAATATCCGAAAACTAATAATTGATTATTATTATAATCTTTCCGGCTAGTGGATGATCTAGTTAAAAAGATAGATTGATTAATGTTGATAGAACGTCTAGGTTGTATAGCTAGAGAATTAGAATTTTTAGTAAAGCTAAGACTTGGATGTCTTTGGCTTCCATAATTTCTATTTTCATTGAAACCAAGAAGAAGATTAGATGAAGTAATTTATAATTCACTAATTTCTTTAGGTTAAATTGTGATCTATGTGGGAGAAGAGAGGATCTAAATGAATTGGATCCGTATGTGGTTTAAATGCTACTGTATTATGCTGATTACTATATACTTAAGTAGTTTGATAAGTAATGCTATAGACTGCACTCCCTGCACGTAATTTTGCTATGTCTAGCTTATATCGTAATGTAAGAGATCGGTCTACATGTCAATCATTAATATTTACATCATAGTTTGGGTGTAAATTAAACATTAAAGTTTGATAACATAGATTTCTTTGTATAACACCTGATAGTGCATCTTTTTTAGAATGTATAATTCTGTCATCATAAAGCCAGATAGTTATAGGCTATCAATACCTTTACGAAAGTATGCCTTAATTAAAATCTGAATTCCTCCAAAAATATATGCTTAATTTTCAAGTTTCTTAATTCTTATTATTGCTTTATTTGTTGATTACATAGAGGTATTCATGTACTTCCTTCGGTATTTAGTGTATTAATGAGAGGTTCTCCCTGACGAATACTATAATGTATACTTTTTTTCTAGTGGAAAAAAGGTATATCAAAATAGTCTTTACTTCCTAAAGATAAATTTTATTTTTGTTTCTTATTGTAAGCTTCTTTGGATAATGTAACATGCTTTTCATATTAAATAGAGTTGTCATTAATTTATCTAATTTAATGATTTCTTCCATTAATCAGAATATAAATATTTTTCTATTTCATTATTATGCTAGCTTATATTTATTAAGTTTTCGTCAGTATCTGATAGTTCAAAAAGATCTTCGCTATTTATGTTAGAAAATTGAAAATTGGCTCTAATTCATTTTCATTTATAATTGTTACAGATTATACATGACTTACTTTAGTTCTTTGCGGACATTTATTTGCATATTGCCCTTCCTGTTTACAAATCCAACATTTACTAATTCTTACTTTTTTTAATATTTGTATTATTATTGGTTATTTTATTCTTTTTCCTAAAAGTTCTTTTATAAGGACTAAAATGTTTTTTTATTTATTTTTTGAAAGAATTTTTTCATTTTATCTTTTGCCGAACAATTAGAATCGTTATAAGAAGAGGAGCAACCCCATTGCCGAGTAACTAAATCTGATTTTTTACAACATAAAGATTGTTTCTATTATTTATTTTGTTTATTTAGGTCAAGATGCTAACAGACTTCAGTCAATTTATCAAGAGCATGTTGTATTCAACTACCTTAAGTGATATCATTTGGATGCAATTTTGTAAATTCTTAACTCCATAGAATATTATATGGTTTAGATGGTTTGTAAAATACAAATCTAAATATAATAATCGATCATCAGCTGGGATATCATATAAGAATTTTTGATAATCACCACTATATTCATTTTAGTAACAAATATTACAAATACTTAAGGCTTTCATCTTTTGTTTAGCAATATCTTATTGGTATTTTTGTGTTCTGCTTCGGTAAAATATTTAATTTTATTTTGCAAGAATTCACTTTTTATAAAATCACCATAAATACTTGACAATTTACCAGATGTACTAATAGTTCTTTAACCTAAACAACTATCTCTAATACTTTAATTTTGATTATCTTTTAGTTCAAGAAATCATTTTTTCTCAATCCCAGTAAGTGTATTTTCTAAAATCCATAGGCATTTTCACCTTTTAAATTATAATTATATACAGCTAAGCTATTTTTTATCACCTTCTCCATCGATTATTTCATTAATATTTTTGAAACAGTCAATATTTAAATAGATACCGTGTCCACTAATGTGTTCGGATATGTGATTTTGGATCTTTGATCATGATTAATTTGGTATTATAGTAGGAATACATTTAAACTTGGTAGTAGGAACTGTGCATGAGAACTATTATTGTGACTTGTACTAGCTTCATTAGAATTATATTGAATAGACTTTCCTATTGAATGATTGTTAGACAGAGTTGGAGTATTGATTGAAGAGTAATTAATATTAGTATTCATGAATTAGTGTTCTGTTAAAACATTAATTATTTTATTTTCAGTTGGAGAAGGTTCCTCGACCGAAATTATTTAATTAATTCTGACAGCTCCTAATATATGTCCTTGTGAACTATTCTTAGTTTGATTCATCCAACCAAGAATGTCTGCTTGAGATGAAAGTATTTCTGTTGCAGCATTCTGTAAGAATAGCTGCAGTAGCTATATTACTATTTAGAATTTGTTGGTTTTGAATTAATCTAAGTCTAATTCATGTCTATTAGAAGTGCTTTCTGTGTGGGCTAATCTTTTATTTCTGGGTTGAATTATGTTTTTAAAGAGTTTAATTTTTTCTAATTGACTTTGGTTAAACTCCATAAATTAATGAGTTGGTCGTTAAGTATAATTTTTTAATATAATTCTAATTCAAATAGTTGTGTTAGGATCAAATACCTAATAATAATCAATTCATTAGAATTTCCCAAGGGAGATTTGATATAAAAATTTTGTTCTTTTAAAAAGAATTCTAATTGTTTATTCTTTATATTTATTTATAATATTTCAAAAATTATGTTAAATTCTTGTTCTAAATAAAATTTATTCAACATCAAATTTATCAATTATATCTGCAGTAAGTTCATCTAAAAGTTGACGTCTTTTTAATTCTTTTTCTTCTTTTAATTGAAACTCATAAGAAAAGCAAAAAGATCTATAAGACCATGAAGGTTCACAGAAGCAATTAATATGTTTCAGAAATTCACATGTTTTTGCCTGCTGATTGTTATACTATAATACCATTTTTTGTGTCTTCGACCTCTCAAATTTTTTATTACATAATTTTATTTTTTCTATATGTTCTTCTATGTTTCTAATATTTGTTTTTAGTTTTTTCATTTCTAAATCTAATCTTTTTTATCTTTCATATTCTTCTCTCATTTCTAAATCTAATCTTTTTTATCTTTCATATTTAACAAATTCTTCTTACTATTCTGTCTTCTATATATTGCAAAATACTCGGGTCCATCATGCTTTATAACGAGAGCTTAACCTAATGTTATCATACATTATTTCTGCTTATTTTAGGGTTCGACCTCAAAATCTCCGATTCATATTATATTCTTCTTCGTTGTTTTCTAGAGAAAATAAGAGTTTGAAAAATAATCAATATAAAGATCATCAACAAACCATAACCCTATATAATTACTTTAGAGATGTGAATCACAGTTTTCGTTCGTTTCTTACAATAAACGTAGCTTGAAGAGATAGAAACAAAATAACATAATATTATTATAAACAAATAATAAGAACAAAACATAACAAGCTTACATACTTTATAACACAAACATCTGAGGAAAAGAATTTATTTAGCCTCTATGGTTAGCACACATATTTTGATTACAAGAGAGGAGGAAGAAGTAAGAAGAAGAAGAGAAGTTGCTAATTTTCTCTCTACCTCCAGCTTCAAAGAATAACACATTGTATAGGCCGTGAGAAACCTCGTAGTCGTCATGACTGACGATATCTTTAATAATTTGCTTATGCAAACATGGCCATTCATTTTTAATAATTGTTTTGCTTACAAGCTGGTGGAGAGTAAATGCTTGTACGGATGATTCTTTTCTGATATTTTTTTTTCGCTTTACAACTGTTTTTGTTTACATCCCACTATTTCTTGCTTCAAGCTTGCCTCGTACTCCTTGTATAGTATACATTTATATATTTTTTTTCTTTTTGTAATCTCTGACAAAATAATTTTGTTACTTCTTTGTTGGCTGCCACATCGTTTCTGTAGGGAATTGAGACCCATTTTTCGTACATAACTTCATATATCTTGCGAGTCGGCTGCTTGTGATGACTATATATGAATAAGTGCTCCAAACAATGATAAACCCAAATATTGTTTGGATCTAGTTTTTTAGTTTCATTCCATATTTAGTATAAATCATCTGATTTTGATCTCTCATATAATATTTCAATCGATTTATATTTGGGAGTATAATGTTTGCTGCTAATTCCTAGCTGTATAAATGAGATAATTCCTTCCCATTTTTCGGGATAAGTTGGATATTATATATATATATA
>NW_018164826.1:0-4519 GCF_001263595.1 Phalaenopsis equestris | reverse complement strand
TATATATATTCTAGTGTTTGACGATCATGTGGATTATTTCCACGACATCAATAACTGGTTTTAGTAATTCTTTTAGAAAATTTTCATCTTCTAAATAAATTGTGTATTAAGCCGCATTTATATAATTCAGAGACAAATTTGAAATATGTATTTCCATATGTATAGACGACTTGTAATTTTTTTCTCATATAAAGATAATTATTGTCATTCATCGGCTATTTTTGTAACTCTTTGTAGAGTTGATGTATTTTGCAATGCATTGACATAAGAATGCATTTTATATGAAGAAGTGGATATTTCTTTTATAATTTTGAGATCTATAAAATCTCGTAATTGAGTAATTGAAGAGGTGGATGCCTCTTTTGTAATTGAAGAAACAAATGTTTCTTTTGTAATTTCGAGATTTACAAAATCTCATAATTTTCGTAATACAATAATTGATGATAATTCGTTTTCATGGATTTCTCCACTTGGATAATTCCTTACTTGATGTTATTGTCCTAGACAATTTTACATTCTAATTTTCATATTTGTAATTTAAATATTTCTAAATAACTGTTCAAGTTTGGGAGAGACTTGTCGTCAACTTCACCGACTATGTCGTATAATTTTATATTTTCAATATCTGTATTCAATTCCTGCATAATTCACGTGTCAAAATGTCAACAAAAATATTTTTATTTCGCTCAATATATTCTATATCAAAAGTATAAGCAAAAAACCAGCTTTATCATCACATTAATCTTTTATTGGGTAAAGAAACTATGATTTTTCCTTTAACAAATGAAATAGCCGTTTTATTATATGTTCTAATAAAAAACAATTCATTTAAAAAAAATCTTGAATTTTTAATTATTTTTTTTATTGCTAACAAGTTTCTTTCGTTAATATGATAATTCTACTCAGTTGCTGTATACGTACCTGAGCTGTGTTTGCATAAAAGCTAAATAAAATTTTGTTGGTTTTTCAAAATAGCTGCCCATGTTAATTCAGAGCTGTTAGTTTATATAGTTAAATAATCACCAGGTATAAGTAAATATAAAGAAAATTTTTACATGGTGTTTCATCTATTAGAAAATTTTTTGGTCTTTTTCATGTGAAGACCAAAAAATATTTTTTTTTAATTTCTTTTGTAATGGGTCTCGTAACTCAGCGAGGTTTTTGATAAATGTATCAACGTAATTGATACATCCTAAAAAATGTTCTAAATATTTTTTATTAGTAATTTGATTAAAATAATCAATTTTTGTTAAAACATACTCTTGTAATTCGATTGCACATTTATCTATAATGAATTCTAAAAATTCAATAGTATTGGTTATAAAGACAACTTTTTTTTTACTTAGAGCTATTCCATGTTTTTGTGTTTTTTAGTGAAAAATAAAACTAAATGTTTTTGGAGCTGTGTAATAGTTTGCCTGAATATTAAAATATCATCTAAATGAACAAGACAAAAATGAGATAATTCAACATAGATAATATTCATACGATTTTGAAATATATGTGGAGTGTTTTTTAATCTGAATGACATAATCTTTTATTGGTAGTGGTCTTGAGGAGTTCTGAAGGCAATAATATCTCTACTATTTGGGTGCATCATAATTTGCTAGAAGCCTAGGCTTCAATCTGATTTAGAGAACCATTTAGCCGTCTTAATTTGCTCAAGCCTTAGGACTAACCCTAGGTGGTCTGGTTTTGGTTAGGCTAGCCAACACATACCTTCTCACATACCCCAAACCTTAAGACCCCTTTTATTTGGTCCCTTGACTCTTCTTGGAATGCTCATATGGATGGACCTAAACCCTTAGTCTCTGGCTAAGAGAGTTAGGACCAGCATACTGAACATCCAAAATGAGTCCTCATATGACTCCTATTGGTTTGGCATGACTTTATGACTTAGTTGTCTATTCTAGCCCAAAATCACCAAATTACCAAAATAGCTACAACCCTAATTTTTTCCAAAAACCCCAAAGTTACTCAAAATACTCAAATTTGTCCAAAAATCATCTCAAATCAATCACCCTCTATTCTAGCCCAAAATCACCAAATTACCAAAATAGCTACAACCCTAATTTTTTCCAAAAACCCCAAAGTTACTCAAAATACTCAAATTTGTCCAAAAATCATCTCAAATCAATCACCCCTACCTAAATTGACCAAAATTCACCAAATTTCCAAAATACCTCCAAAATTGCCAAAAATTACCAAAATGCCCCTCATAACCCAAAAATTTCAAAATCTTCCCAAATATTCCCAATTTCAAATTTTAATCATCACATTAACCCAATTTGACAAAAAAACCCTAAATTGTCCTTAAAGGCCCAATTTCCCCAACGTAGTTCTAATCTTGGCCCAATTGGCCCCAATCTTGCCCAATTTCAATTTCAAATCAAAATTTAATACCCCCAATCCCAACCTAAACAAAATTCAAGCCCAATTTGACCCAATTGAAAGCCCAGTTTCACCCTAATAAAAAAGACTTAATTTTCACCATATGCTTAAATCCACCAAATTGACCATTCAATTCAATTCAAAATCACTTGAAATCCTCTCCAAACTCTTCATGACATCTTCCTATATCAAATTCAACATTCACTAAGCCCAAAGTTTACTCCAAATTCAATCTCAATTTTAAAAGCCCAAGTTTTTAAGTCATTCAAAAAGCCCAATTTCAACAAAAGCCTATATGATGTTTTTCCTCCCCATCATCCCTTTAATCAAAATGATTCCCTAAGTTCTAAATTTATAATCAAATCATTCCAAATTAAATATCATGCCAAACTTCACCAAAAATACCAAATAAACTCAAAATATTTTCTCATGCAAAAGAGCCAAGCCAAAGGGAAGCCATGAAGCCTTTCCCAAGCCATAGGTGAGCCATATGAGCCTTGCCACTTCATCAAGATATTAAGGGCAATAGGCCAAATCACTTTCAAAAATCCTTAAGAGCCTTTTTAACCCACTTCATGAAACAACCAAACCTCATACTTATGGCAACTCACTTGGATAGGGATCTCAACATGTTGATTAAGCTGAATCATCTGATTTCCCTCAGCATCCAAACCCTCCTTGGTGAGTGAACCCAACCCCAAATCATGACTTGACCCAATTTGACCCAAAATGACCCGTCCCCCATTCCTTTTTAATCCAAAGCCTTTACACATGCTCAACCTCAATTGACTTCACCAAAACTAAGCCTTGACCTCCCCGAGTCAGATGGAGACCTAAGACTGGCCGGTCGGCTACCTTGGCTGTCGGAAAACCCAAATCCAAAAGCCCCCCTTGGCTAAAACCCAAAATTAAACCCATCCAAGTTGTCTCATCCCAATTTGATTGTTGCACCTTTTTTCCCTCCACATATGCAACCAGAGCCACCCAATGGTTGGCCCAATTGCAGCCTCTAAGCCCCTCTATTTAAACTCACCCTCCTCAGCCAAGGGGGGAGAGCTTGAAATTCCTTGGGAAAACTCTGCTAAATTTCTCCCAGAGCTTCTTCAAGACCTCTAGAGTTCAACCCAACCATCCTCAAACCCTCAAACCCACTGCCCGAGCTCAATTTTGGAGCTCAAAATCAAGCACAAAAGAGGACATCTCTTTAGACTCTACCAAATCCAAATTAAATGCACCCACACCATCCCCTGAGTGAGAGAAGAAGATCCCCATAGAAGCCCCATCACCGGACCACCCTAGGGTGGACTTTGATCAAAACCCTAAATTGAAGTTAGTCGAAATCATACTTAGGCATTTCACCACAGCTTGAGGCTTCATCTAGGATCTCTTTGGACTCAGGGCAAGCTTTTGGAAGCACTCAATTGAGGCCACACTTTTTGGGCAAAGGTATTGAACTTTCTCCATCAACTGAGCTTCATTTAATTCTCCATGCTCATAGACTCAATTTAAGGTTTGATTAATTGTATGAATATGTTCTCCTAGTCAAGACGAGTCCATATGAACAAACCACACTTAATTTGGTTAAGTATCAAGAGAGATATTAGTGTTTCAAGTTGGACGACTCTCGAGTTGAACCAGTTGGGGACGATGACTCACAACCATTTGATCACACATGTATCACATGGATGGCCAGGATCATGTTGAACGAAGTCTTGGTTCATAAAGCTCGGGCTGACTCGGATGACGGCGCCCAATCCCATGACGACACACATCCGTTCGACGCGTACGAGGATGCGCTGAATAAGTAGAAAAATAGGGTTTTTATTTTATTTATCTAATGTCCAAAACTTAGAAAATGCATATCTTGGTGTAGAAAAATCACAAAAATAAAATAAAAATACCGTCTTTCTCAGTGAACAGATGAGAACAATATGAAAATTGTTTCATGTCCGTTTGATGCATGTATGATTTTTAATTAATTAAATGGTGTTTTTCTTATTTGGATTCTCCATTTTCATAGACATTTCACCATGACATGGAACCATGGGGCTTTTGATGTCTCTATTGTTAGGTATCCTCCCTAATTTTTATCCACTGTTTTCTTAGGTGACTTTGGTTATCTAAGATG
>NW_018164825.1:207272-213422 GCF_001263595.1 Phalaenopsis equestris | reverse complement strand
TAATACAAGTGTGGAATGATTGTATTTATTTTGATAAGTCTGATAACACCATATCATTTGATGGAATGAGTGTATTTATTTTAACACAATATCATTTGATGGAATGAGTGTATTTATTTTGATTGGTCTGATAACACAATATCATTTGAAGAAGTTTTCATTACATATGAGTTGATAAAAGTTATGATTTTCCCATCTGAAGCTAAACTTTGATTTGCTTGGTTAGTCTGTAAAAAATAATGTAGAAGAAAGAAAATTTCTTCCTACAATTCGATGTATTGTTATTTCTATGTAACATGACCATTCACACAAATCTTGTATTAAGCATCAGCTTTCATTTAGTAGAAAATGATTTGATGGGTTTGAAGAAAGAGATTATAATAAAAGCTAAATTCAATATTAGGGTGCCATATACAAAATTATGAGATGCTAAAAGAAATAACCATTATATCCATCTTTGAAAGTTGGGATGTGTCATATAGATTATTACAAATATTAATAGAGAGATAATATTATATAATGAGAGAAACTATGTACATAATTCAAATTGACTAGTTGAATCATTCGAACCTTATATTATGGGCATTCGAACTATCATTATCTAGTTGATGTTATTGCAGTCAGAAGATACATTTCTTTCAGAAAAATATAGTGGCGTGTTGCTTACTAATGTTAAACTAGATGTAAATAATGCTTTGTTTTTGTTAGCTTTTATTATTGTTGAGTCAAATGTAGTGAATCTTGGATGTGATTCTAACAATTTATGCATGACATAATTCCGATTGAGCATTATAGGGCAAATTTATGAATAATTTGACATAATATTCTTACTTAATTTGAGCTTAAATAGATTTTTTTCCCGATGAAGATCATCGTCATTGTTTGAGATACTTGCATGAGAATTTTAAAAGAGAATAAAAAGTATGGGTTTCTTCGATGTTGAATCTATGTGCCATAAGATGTACTCAGTGGTAAACATTGAAGAGATTCGAGTATTCAAATGGTACAAGATAGATATTAAAAATGTGAAGCTAGAAGCGTATGCATGGCTGGTTGGCATGGATGTCTCCAAATAGACTATGTTTCATGATAGTGGATTCATATATTGAACTATGAAAACAAATGTATCATAATGCTTCAATGGGGGTCTAAGATGCACTGCAAGGCTTCCCACATCAAAGCATTAATTCTTTCAATATAATATAAGATAGTAGCTTTCTTTATGTGATTAAATAATTTTATAGAGCTTAATTCTCTAAATGAATTTCCGATTGTTCCACAGACTCAACAAATACTATGATTATTTGATTGTGAGGTGCATATATTATTTATTCTGACATCCATCAACATGCACAAATTTTAAGTAATTGATATTGCATGTTGCTTGTTTCGTGTGGATTTAAGTACCAATAATAATGTTTGCAATTGTTTTTAACACCAGATGTATCATATGTTTTGCTCATTTATTATTGTTGCAATGGTTCTATGATGGTTGAATCACTAATTTTATATATTTTTATTACTGCACTACAGAGAATTATAAAGCACATATTTCGATAAGTGTTTCATATTATCCCAAACAAACTAATAGGACTAACTATGAGAACTCATCTAGCATCATGGATTCTTTATTGTAAAGCTTTAAACTAATGGTCTTGGCGTTTTGAAAATACATCTGGTTTGTTTGGGTAAACTGTGTTTTGGCAGCTTATGGATTTTCAAAACGCTGAAAACATTGTTTTCACAGCGCACCTGTCTAGATGCGGTGGCAGTTTTCTGGCAGCGGTCTGACTTTTCCCAAAAAAAAAAATTTCTAATAACCACAATACCTAACTTATCAACAGATTATTCAATAAACTACAGCTGCCCCAAACAGACCCTAAGTGTTGGACAATCATGAGTGTTTTGCTATAGGAATACTATAGATGAGTCAACATTATACAGCAATAAAATTTGTGGCATTTAGGCAGCTTCGGGACATAACAGAACAATTTGTACTCACAATCCTCACAAATATTTAATGTAGGCATATATTTAGGTACAACATTGCTTTTTACACTAGTTTCCAAGAACAAAGAACTATTGAATGTCACATCAAGTTACAAACGATGCTATTGGATGTCACATCAAATTACAAACAATGCAACTGAAGAGAAAGATGTTGATATAGAATTTCAAAAATATTAGTTGTGGCACCAATCAGTTCGACCGTCATTTAATATACATTAGGATATGATTTCTATCCTGATATACAATATGATAATACTTTGTATTCATAATGTTAATGAACACATTTTTTAACTTCGAAGAAGTATTATTAATTTAATTTATTCTTAGTTATTTATATTTTTCACATATTTTCTGCTAACATGGTTTACCAAATGAGTTTAATCTAATAAATTTCACCTTTTTGTGAATTATAATACTATAATGAGATGTATAAGAACAGGATGATAATTCTAATGTGAAATATTAAGGTAAAAAATATATTGATTAATTAAGCATTATTTAAATGTCAATTAAATTAATTCATACTTAATTAAATTTTAATAAAAGCTAATTAAAAACAATATGCAATTTATTTATAAATTAATTAAACTAATTATGTATATTATAAATTAACTTATAATATACTTATATATTAATTATTATTTAATAAAAATAAATAATATAAACACCCCTAAACAGGGCAATTTGTGTAAAAATAAATTAAGTACTCCTTTATATAATTTGGCCATTGATAATGCTTCTGAGCAATGAGAATTCCAAAATAATACATTTCCTAAGAGGATGTGCGAAATAATATGTAGAAACCTACATAGAGAAATGCTCTCTTCTATAGTTCTTTGAGAACTTAAATCATGTCACATTACAAATGACAAGTGCACACACAGGTTAATCATCTAAATATGAACATGGTGCTCTTTTTTTATCCAAAATTTCAAAGGCTACTATTTGAATGTTGGAAGGTCAAGACTTTTCAGAGTCTCTTGCTTTTTTTTACTTTTGGAATGATGAGTGTAAACATACAATGAGCCAAGCAGATATCAAGCAAAAGACTTTGACAACTTCTAAAGCCTTCACCATGTAGGATTGTAAATGAGAAACATATTGACATGAATATCGAGAAAACCCAAAAAGCCTCCAAGTCTTATCATATACTCCAAAAGCATCCCAAAAAACTCTCTATTAAGGGGTCAGCTACATATCAGATTGCAGTAATTCACTATCTACGTGACAACCTAATCTCTCTCTCTCTCTCTCTCTCTCTCTCTCTCTCTCTCTCTCTCTCTCTCTCTCTCTCTCTCTCTCTCTCTCTCTCTCTCTCTCTCTCTCTCTCTCTCTCTCTCTCTCTCTCTCTCTCTCTCGCACGCGTGCACACGCACTCTTATGTTTTTTTCACTCTATTTCTTGAGTGTGACTCGCCTTGACACACACGCACACAATCTCTTCAAATTCAACAAGGATAGTTGGCTCGCGATTTCCCATGTGTACAACCCATCTCTTGTCCAACTTCTGGCGCTTCAACTTATAAGATGAATGGAGGCAAGAAATTTAATGCGTTTTCAGGTACATTATAGCCCAACATGAGCACTTAAAACAAATCATATTCATACATAAAGGTCCATAGATGAACACATTGGCCAAACAAACTCATTTATGTCGATGCAGAATGGAAATTAATACAATGCAATGCCACATGGTATTGAAATGCGTATTTTGATAGAAAGTCTGTAGTTTGAACAATCATAAAATGATCGTTTTGCCAAAAATGCACATTTTATGCAATTAAAACTTGGATTCACAATTTGCCCAAACACATGCATATATGTGTTCGCATTGACTTAGGACAACATTTTATAACAAGCATTATATAACCAAATCAAAAAAAGAAAAGAGTAGTGAAAGGGAAAATGACTGAATCCATCCATTAAAAACCATAAGATGAAACCAACTCCGAAGGGTGCGAGTATCACACTATGGTAAAAAAAACACAAGTGATGAACGTTGGTTGTGAATAAAAATCAGCGCAACAAAACTGGAGTATATTAAAACATAGCAAAGCTAGAATAGATCCAGATTGATTCATTAATAATCCAGAAATCATAACTACTAAGTTAAATTGATACTCCTTGACCATTGAAACTCAGGAGAAAACGTAAACAAGCGTTAAGACAACACACTCAGGAATCATAGCTAAGAGAAGCTTAAAAAGCATAAACTAACGCAGCCTCTGAAGATGAAGAGAACACAACCGATTACATCCAAGTTAAAATACCCTGCAGACATAACTATAGACCGTCTTCGGTGAAGTTCAAAATACCGCTTGCAAACTGCTACCATTTGCAAGTCAAAGGCCACAATCCTAGTAAAGCTCACTGCGAAGAATACATTACAAACCTTAGTAAATCAACCATAGAAAACAAAATATGAGATTGAAAGAAATAAATGAAATGTGAATAAACTAATCAAAATTAATAACAGAAAAAAAAAATTCTGCCAATAATATACAGAAGAATGCTCATGTATTTAGCTTGACAGCATACTAGTTATTTTTTGGAAAATTTCATAGGTTCAAAGCATTAAAGGTTATTTTGATTGGATGAAAATAAACAGATTAAATGAAAACCCATAATTTTCTAGATGATTATATATCTAAGTTATATAAAAGAATACATTACATACGAAGTTATATGAGTTTCAGCAAAATAGAGCAGTGTGTATTGTCAATAGATAGTACTACAACCAACAAAATCAGGAATTATACTTCATATCAATATGTATCATTCTAAGAAAATTAAAATCAGCTCTTACATTTTTGCTCTTATTGCAATGGAAAAGCATAATTTTACCTGCGGTTGCTGATAATTTGCATATCCTGGATAAGCTCCATATGAATACATGTTTGGATCCTGTGGGGCTTGAGCATACCCATATCCTTCATAGCTTTGTCCATAACCATAGTAGTTTCCATTCCACTGATTAGTTTCCTGCTGCTGAGACTGTAAGAGTCCACAAATATAATCCTATAATTGACAGTAACTAGAGAGTTTTAAGTATAAAATAGCATCAAAAACACATTTAACCTGCTTGCTTGAAGGACTACGACCCCATGAAAGCCGCATCTTTTGCCCGCCAAGCTGAGTTCCCTGCAGCATCAGTAGTGCCTCCTCTGAACAAGCCCTGCAGAGCACGCATAAAATATAAAAACTCATCTATCATCATGAAATATAACTGCAGTGACTTCCAAACTCTGACCTGCTAACAAACTGGACAAAGCCACAACGCTTTCCAACAGGTATCTTCACATGAGCCAGTTCCCCATATGGGCTAAAAACCTGCCGCAGCATATCTTCCGTAGCATTAGGATCCAGGCCACCAACAAAAATCTGAAGTCAATGAGGTATTTGTCAGTAAATAATGGAATCACAGCTTGACAGTGGAGAGAACCAGAATAATTGAATACACACTGTAGTGTTGTTTGGGTCACTTTCTGATTGGTTTCCCTGCGAGCTTTGGAATGAAGCTGCAAATAATAAAAATGATCAGAATTGTAAAAGCATGACAAACATATTTGTTAGAGGTTCCTCAAGCTAATATTTACATTTAGCCAAAAATATCAAGACAACGAGCGCTACAATGTTTTGATATTCAGCAATAGAAACTGCGTGTGCTCAGAAAAAATAATTTACATGCCAGCTGCATTATTATTCAATAAATCAAAATTGTTTGAGCATGATCACCCCGCTTTAGAAACATAGAAAGGGAGAGAAATCATGATAACAGTTTTATTAATTAGAAGAAACAACACCAATGTAAACCGAAGGACGCCAATGCTAAAATGTTTTAAAAGTTGTATTCAAATTTCTTAATATCGTTAATAATAATAAAATATTTCATCACCATGTTAGTAAAAAAGAAGTTAAGGAGGCTTTAAACAAAACCTAGGGTGGAAAGTCTGTAGGATATGATGATATCCCAATTGAAGTGTGGAAATATATAAGAGATTTGAGAGTCTTAACTAAATAAACTCTTTAATATTATTTTAAAAACTAAAAAGATGTCTGAGGAGTGGAGGAAAAGAATTTTGGTCCCCATTTTTAAGAATAAAGATGATTAACAAGAGTGTGCAAATTATAGAGGAATTAA
>NW_018164825.1:202447-206917 GCF_001263595.1 Phalaenopsis equestris | reverse complement strand
GAGGGATCAACTTTAAGCCCATATCTTTTTGCTTTAGTTATGGATGCTTTTACTGGACATTTACAAGAGGATTTATTTTGGTGTATGCTTTTTGATATCATGGATAAGACAAGAGAGAAAGCCCTGAAAAAACTTGATTATGAATGTCTACGTTGGAGTTTAAAGGCCTTCGTTTGAGTAGAACTAAAACTGAAAACATGGAATGTAATTTTAGCAATAGTAACTCTAGTGAAAGAATTGTAACTATGGGTGATCAAATTATTAAAAGGTGTGAAAGCTTTAGATATCTCGGGTCTCTTGTTCAAAGTCATGGCGATATAGATGGAGATGTTATTAGTAGAATTCAAGTTGGTTGGTTGAAATGGAGGAATGTTTTCATTTGAGTAAATCTAAAACTGAATATATGGAATGTAATTTTAGCAATAGTAACTCTAGTGAAAGAATTGTAACTATGGGTGATCAAATTATTAAAAAGTGTGAACGCTTTAGATATCTCGGGTCTCTTGTTCAAAGTCATGGTGATATAAATGGGGATGTTATTAGTAAATTTCAAGTTGGTTGGTTGAAATGGAGGAATGCTTTGGACCTATTGTGTGATAGAAAAAAAATCGCTTAGACTGAAAGGAAAATTTTATAAGTTGGTGGTGAGACCTGCAATGCTCTATGACATTGAATGTTGGGCTTTAAAAGAGAAGCATAAAACTAAGTTAAGTGTTGCAGAGATGAGAATGATTAGATGGATGAGTTGCTTTTCACTTACAGACAAAATGTGAAATGAATATATTTGCGATAGGGTTGGTGTAGCTCCAGTGACGGACAAGATTAGAAATAGTTGTCTTAGATGATTTGGTCACATTAAACATCGACTATCTGATGATCTGATTAGGAGAGTGGATGTTTTGCATTCGACTTATGTTAAGAAAGGCAGAGATAGACCTAGAAAGACTTGGGCCTATTGTATAAAAGATGATCTTAATTTATTAGCATTAAAAGAAAATATACTCTCAATAGGACGCAATGGATAAAAAGGATTCATGTAACCGACTTCACTTGATGGGATAAAGGTTTGTTGTTGTTTTATTCATATTTTGGTTGTTTAAATCTACATTAAGCTACCTTCACATACAGAAACCGCAACAAAAAAAACATCTTGGTTTTATATTATCAGTATAATATTCCTTATCTTGCAAACCGTAAACAATGCTTCAAACAACAGCTATCATTGCAGGAGGAAATCAAATAGAATTATTAAAAATACTATTCAGATAAGAAGCAAAAATTTTAATTAATACAAAACTAATAAGCAACTGATCAGAAAAGCCATTGATAAAATTTGCACCGTATCATTATACTAACAAAGGTGGATCTTGTTTTACAAAAAAAAAACTTATCTAATTTAAGATTGAGTTTAATTTATTGAGGCTTTGGCAAGTATTAAGAATAATATATTATGGAATGATTTTACTAGAATGATCTCGGGAATAGCTCTTACTGAAAAAAATATGGTGCTAAAATTTTGAGTGATTTCGGCATGTGTAAGAAAAAATAAAAGATGCACCAAAAGGTAAATACCAATACAGCTAATAGATATAATTGATGCATGATTAGAAAATAGGAGGAAGATGAAATGCAACATAACTATAAGTTATCTAAACATATATATTTTCGCAAAAATCTTATGTAGCACCCAACAAAAATAAAATAGAACAGGATTCATAAGACCCATTTTCAATAGTTGAACAAAAGCAGATGCTACAGCTTTTATTCTGTCATTTTGTTTTCATCATATGATTCCCTGACTTAGTATCAACACGCCCTCACTCACTCTCAGTTTTTCCAATATTGGTCATGCATCTTATGAATTAAAACACAGTTTAAACAACACATAAGGTGTAAAATGGTCATGAGCTTACATATGAAAGCTAAAACAAGCAAATTTAAATGGAAGGACAGTGGCAATTCACCTCATACTAGCAGTCAAAAAAATTATAAAATAAAAAATGCATATTGTCATCATTGAAAACAATAATAAAAGAAACATAAGTTGTCAGTAATCAAGAATGCGTTCCTCCCCAGTCACAACATAGCTAAAGGAGTCCAGTACAGAACTCAAGAAGGTAAACTGAAAAAATAGGATCTCCTGCTTCCAATAATGGATAAGTCCGAACAAAGACGTGATATACATTATACGCATGAAAAAGAAATCTTCCATTTCAGAGTTTCACTGATATTAGGACATTAATATACTAAACAGAGAAGCCAGGCCAGATATAATTCTCATACAGTAATCCTAATGAGCCATGGATTCTGCTTATAGAAAACCAGCTTCCACTCTATACAACAGAAAAAATAAAACAGTTCTGTACAAGTATTGGATGCACATTTTTGCAGCAAATGTACTCGAACAGGGTGAAGTACATAAGTATGAAAATAATTTTAAACGTTTTTTTTTTTTTTTTTTTTTTTTTTTTTTTTTTTTTTTTTTTTGGTGAAAAAACAGGGAAAAACAATTAAAAGCTAGGAAGGAATTGCCACAGAACATAAGATATGCCAAATATTTGTGTACATTTTTATCTAATATTAAAGAAAAATCATATAAGCTCAACAATAATGCAAGCACAATGCAAAAAAAATAAAAAATAAAAAAAGGAGACGCCACAAGCCATACACATTATTAATTATGTACAAAAGAGGGTATCTATAATAAGAAGCACAAAATCAAAAGAGACTTTTATAATGTCAAAGGGGATGCAATTAATCTTTAGTAGAGGAAAAGATTATGAAAAAATAATCTAAAGAAAAATTAAGACTACATAGTGCCTCTAATAAGAAGGAGGAGGCAAAACTCAAAGCTCTTCAGCCTTTCACGTCATCAAAAGCCTAAAGTAGACCTTGTACCAGGAAGCCTACCAATTGATAACAAGCCTGAAAAAAATATTCTCTAACATATGCTAATCCTATTATTATCTCTCCAAGCATAAAAAACTTTATCATGTGAGCATTCTTGCAAATCATTATAGCCTTCATAGTTTTTGTGACAAGACCAATAGCTCCAACATATGCTAATTCTAATATTATCTATCCAAGCATAAAGAACATCGTTCTGAGAACTTCTAAATTTGCAAATTATTATCAGCCTTCCAAGAATTGTGACTCACCCAATAGCGGTAAATAATAACAGATATATTCAAACTGAGTTGCACGTGACAACAAAACCCAAAGATAGAACTTAACTAGGGAAGCTTTCGTACCTAAGAGCCCTCAATAAAATAAATAATAAATCAAAAAAATATTCTTCTCCGCCGGTTACTCATCATAATATAATTTTTCTAAACAAAAAATGCTATCCTTTGAATCCTCTAAATTTACAAATATTTATCATGCTCTTCCTACTACCGTAACTCATCCATGAGTAGCAAACAATAATAGACTTAGTCAAACTAACAAAATTGCGGGAGCGCAGGTTCATGCAATGCAGCAGAAGTTTCTCACAAAGAGAACTTGTATGGTCATTGTTGATTATAGCAATTTAGCACAAATTTTGTGAAGACCATATAGCTTTTAACACTATAATAATTCTTAGAGGTCAAATAGAAATAACGCAGCCCCAAATCTATTATAAAGAACAGCCACAGTAGAAAATTGCAATCATATCAAGGAAATTGACAAAATAGAGATGTGAACTTCCCACTCAAATCTTCGCAGCTGAACACCTCCCTCACAAGGCAAGCATTTGAAGCACAAAATCTATCATCAAAGTGATGCTTATGTATTGAGTACAACATGAATATTTGGAAAAAAAAAATCATTTCATACCACAAAAATTTTTATTAGATCTAATCATTAAACTTGACAGAATCCCTGTCATCACCATTTAAAGTTTGTTAGTAATTAATTTCTAATATATCACAAAGATGATAGTGTTTGAAGAGAAGACTACATCAAAAATTTATTTGATGTAGATAGCCAAATTTAAAGAAACCACAAAGCTAAGCTTTAAGAGCAGAAAGAATAAACGCTTCAAACACTTGGCAAGGATATATGTATACATAAATGAAAATACCACAAAAAATCAAGGTTTGATTCTAATATGTGCATTTGAAGGAAATATTGATGGCATCCTCTATGGTATACATTAGTGCAAACATAGCGAAGGTAGAATTGCTCAAAATATTGGAGTTATTTGATATTGCCTGACTATAGGCAAGAACATGTAGACATGTGACTACTTAGTTGAAGGAAGTTCTAAATGAAACCCTAAAACCTAATAAAATAGAGTATTAGTCCGCAAAGTAAGCCTAAATATGCTCTTTCATCAAAAATATTTCATGTCCTAACTTATAAGAGAATCTGCAGCTAGCTTACAAGATGATTTTCAGAAAAAAAAAAGAAAAATAAAAGTCTTCCAACTAGAAGATGAAAATGCATATCAAAGGCAAAAATGCACAAGTGAATACCTCCCAGGAAGAA
>NW_018164825.1:202028-202347 GCF_001263595.1 Phalaenopsis equestris | reverse complement strand
TCTCATGACCTTAAAATGAATTTACCTCATACAATATTAAGGCCTATCTATTTGGTGAATTCATAAACACCACCAGTCTCTATATCTTCATATTCGACTCAATCACAAGATGAACCTGAATTAAATAATAGAATCAGTAAAAGATCTCCGATTAAAGAGTTATTCAAAGTCACTTAATGGCATATTCCGTGGTATATGAACAAAATGAATGAGATTCTGATGTTGGGGTAGATTATTAATGCAATTAACAGTTACCCCCCAGAGATTTTACCTAGTAACTCTGAGATAAATCCAAAGGAGATGAGTTATGAGCAATTTA
>NW_018164825.1:171899-198612 GCF_001263595.1 Phalaenopsis equestris | reverse complement strand
CAATGGAGCTCGGGTTGATTATGGACCGTCTTTTGACAGTTATGGGCTGAAATTCAATGTATTTGGACTCTTTTTGGAAGGGTGCTTGTGGCAACTCTTCAAACTTCATCCCTACACTTTAAAAGAACGGATTTAGGTTAGAAAAAGGAGGATTTTTATGAGAGGAATGTTAGGAAAAGTGGGGAGAAAGTTTAGGTTTCTTAGAATAGGAGTAAAAATGTAGATTTCTACCTTTTCGGAGAGATTAGAGAGAAGATTTTGAGAGAATTTGTAAGGAGATGTTCTAGCATTGCATGGATCAACGGGAGACTTTGTGGGAGAGATATTCGTCTTTCTTTCAAAGGGAAAAAAACTAAGTATTGTGTTCTTCATTATCTTTTGATTTTTGTAAACACTTATTTAGTGGATTTGTTTTGGGTTAAATAAAGTTTCCGTTGTGTTTTCTTCGTGCTTTGTGATGGTTTCTCTTACTCTCTCTTCTTGTTTGGAAATAATGGCATGAGATATTATGCCGTTGTTTTCATTTTACTTTTCTTTTGTAATGAGTAGAATCCATGCTTAAGATTTTGTGATGCATGTTAGAAGTGAATTTAATTATCAATGGGATGGTTTTTACTTGTAATTTATTTACATTACAATAAAGGTCTGTTGTAGTGATAAAATTCATTGTAATTGCATTAAAACCCGAGAGGACTGTGTAATTCTCAACAAAGTAGAACCACATTCAGATTCCATGGATGGTTAAGTTCATGGGAGTTGAATGCAAATAAATAGGGAAATATACTTTGATGGACGTAGAATTGGAGATTTTAGGGTGACAGACTAAAATCCCAAATTCGGTCCTATTATTTGAGTACTAAAACAGAGATGTTAGCCCTCGGGTGAGGGGAACGTGGGAGCTCCAAAGTGAGAACCGGTATCCTCCCAGCCTAGTCACGGTTTTAGTAAACAAGCATAAGATTAGTCAATGTTTTTTTTGTCTGGACCAAAGGGTAAATTGGCACATACAATATATAATGCATCTCATTTCTTTACATCATCCAATTCATTACATAAGTATAGTAGTTTTTAATATCTCAAAATTCTCCAAACCAATTCCTCCAAAAAGGGTTATCTTTAGAATTAATATTTGCATTTAGGAGTAGTTATTAGTTGTGTTAAACTTAAGACTTACATTTAGGATTATCTATTAGTGAAACATCTTAAATCACACTTCCAAACTAAGGACTAATAGTAGTAGATTAGAATTTGACTAAGGACCTCTTACCTTGCTTCCCTGTGGGATCGATAAACGGGACTCCACTAGAGCCCTGTATTACTTGAGCGATACGAATACATGCGTTTGAAATTGTGACTTTACCAAATCATTATAAATATATAAATCTGGGTTCATAAATTCTTGCATATTAAAAGTTGCATCAACTTTTTGGCGTCATTGTCGAGGGTTTAAATCTTCTAGTAATTGTGTCAAATTCTTGTATTTTTATGTATATAAGAAGTCGCTGTCAGTATCCTAAAATGCTTGTTTAGAATGTTATCTCTACCTAAAAAATATGAAGAGTAGATTAAATATTTGCAAAAAAGTTAAAAATAATATTTATTATAGATAAAATGACTTGCATACATTGCTCCCCTTCTCCTAGTTTCCCTTCTCTACCTGAAACCGTTGATATAATATATGTCGAGTTGAACGTCAAGTCATGGAAGCGCAAGTGAAACCCTCGCAGAAGGAAAAGGGAACCAATGTGATAAAGCAAGTTGCCAACTTGCTACTCTTGGGTGATTTTAGTATTTCATTATGGGACTCCTCATTCCCTTTTTTGGGCAAGTTTTCTCTCGTTTTTTCTTTTCCTCTATTTCTATTTGTTTATATATATGTGTTGGTGTTCTTTTAGGGTTTTGTTTTTCCTTTTCTTTCCTTATCTTTCTTTAATCTATTTTTTACTTGACTCAAAGGGCTTTTTTTTTCAGATTTTGGTGTGATTCTAGTTTTAGGGGCTTTGCCTCTTGTTTTTTCCACGGATCTATGTTCTTTTTCCACCTTATGTTTCTTTCTGTCGTTCTGTTCGGGCACCTTTACATTGCTTGAACTGGAAAGTTTTAATTTCCTCTATGTATCTACGTTTTCTTTTAATTTATATTATATTCTTTGTTTAGAAGATAAAGTTACCTTCTCCAATCCATCAATTGATGATTGATCAAGACAATTAGATATGGCTTTGGTTGGTCAGTCTCTCAGTAAGAAGAAAATATTACATGAGGAGAAGTTGCCCACAAATGTATACATGCATGCCTGTGTTACTATTCCTGCGGTAAACGCATGTGCCAACTATATGTGCATGTACCCCATATGTACAAGAAAATATTGCGTTCGGAGTCCGGACACAAACATTCAGGCAACCAACGCGATACACTGGAAATTTATTTTTTTCCCTTGGGTGCATCACGTTTATTTTCCCGAAGCAGCTTGCGTCCAAACTCCGAACGCAATATTTTCTCCTATACTACCTACAGTGCTTTTAAGATCCATAACTACAACAGAGGAACCTATAAAAGCAAAAAATGTGTGATTTATTTTCAAATTACCATTTGGAAATATTATTCAAATAAAAAAGGATATTATTTATGCATGTTTATGCCTATTTTAAATTTAAAAAATATTCCAATAGAATTTCTATTTTAACATATGACTTCTCATTAATTATTTTTTTTTCTTTCAAGTACTATATTTTGAGAAAATTTCCTTAAGTTCTTAAGAAGGGTTGCATTTCTTTTAAATCTTTTCACCGTAGACAACATACTTAATGGGTGATCTTAGTGAGTGTTTGGAACTCTTTGCTTGTTGTCTTAAGTGCTTAAATTGGTTTAAGATTTGTTAAATTTGGCTTTCAAAGAATTTTTTTGCTTTATTATATCCTAGAAAAAATCTGAAATAAATTAATTTTTGCATGATTTATGTTACCAAATCAAGGTTTTGGGAATTTGAGCCATAAGAGCAATTATATGTTTGTAGGCTCGAATATGGATTACAAAGTTGAGAGAAAGCTTTATCCCAACTCATTACATTGCACTTCAAGATATCCTTTTTATTGATAAAAATGTGATTATTGCTTTAAGAAAGTCAAAAACTTTCAACTTTCAAGGGCTTTATCATTTTAAATTTTTAAGAATCATTTTCTTCATAGATTTTAAAATTAAATTTTTGCTTAAATAATATTTTTATATTATTTATTTAGTCTTAAACCTTTTACTGCTCTTTAAATCATATTAGTTTAAAGTTTATGCATTGTCGTGTGTCAAAAAATTCATGGCTGTTGATTGATAATTTAATATCTTAGCATTGTACAAAAGATTCAACACACATAGATAAAAGAACAATAGCATGAGAAGATACCAATATTTTTACATGAAAAAAACTTGTAATAGAAAAAACGAACGGGGCATAAGCAAAATAATCTAATATGTAACTGTAAGTACACAAATCCATTTTCTCCTTTATCAGAAAATATAGAATTATAAAGTTGATAATCACAGATGTAGAATTATAGTTATAAAAATCATAATTAGGATACTACAAATTTGGTTATTGGCTCTATTAGTAATAGTTGGCTATAAAGATAATAGTTAGTTGCTACAAAGCAGTAGTTGGCCACAAAGGTTTTAGTTGGAAGCTGTAATAAAAGAGTTAGCCACATAGACTACAGCTGCAAGATTTAACATAGTAGTTGGCCACAAAGGTTGTAGTCAATGATTGCAATAGAGGCGGTTGACCATATATGTTGTAATTGAAAGCTATGATAGTCTTAATTAGCCATAATGACTATAGTTAGTTGTTGCAAGAGTAACGGTCAACCATAGAGGTAGTTAGGAACTATAATAGTAGTAATTAACTATATATGTTGTAGTTTGTGGCTGCAATAGTAGCAATTGGCCATAGAAGATGTATTTGAAAGATGTGACTGTAATAATTACCACAATGACTATATTTTATTGATGCAAAAGCATCAGTTAGGCACAAAGATCATGGTTGGAAGTTGTGACAGTAATAATCAGTCAAAAAATGTTGTAGTTGGTAGCTGCAAGAGCAGTAGTCATCAACAAAGGTCGTAGTTGGGAACTACAACTATACTTGTTAGCTACAAAGACTGTAGTTGGTGGCTGCAATAATGACGGTTAGTCATAGAGGCCATAGTTGGAAGCTGAAATAGTAGTAATTAGCCACAAAAACTATCTTTGGTGGATTCAAGAGCATCACTCGGTCCCAGAGGCTGTAGTTGAAAATTGTGAAAGTAGAAATTAGCCATAAAGGTAGTAATTGGTGGTTTCAAGAGCAGCAGTTAGTCACAGAGGCCGTAGTTGAAAGTAATAATAGTAGTTGTTAGCCTCAAAGGCAATAGTTGGTGTCTGACCCCCTTCTCTCTAGAAGAATGGGGTCTGAATTTTACCCTAAACACTGTATTTATTTTTATAAAGTGTAAAAAGAATATAGATTATAGCAACAATTGTCGTATTTCAGCTACAATGGTCGTAGGCAGTGGTCATCAGTGGTTGGTGGTCGATGACTACCGACAGTGAGAGGCTGAAAGTTATCATCCGATATTTAATACTTTATAATAGTAATTAGGATACAACATTTGCAATCAAGGGTCCTCAACGGGCTGAGGTCAATACTCGCAAGCAGTAACGGCTGATAGGGTCGATAGGTCATGGTCGACGATGTTCGGTGTCTATTGAGGTCGAAGTTATTGTTGATTCATAAGTCTAAAACAATCACATCATTTTGACTCGCCTCTCTGATAACATCACTCCATAACTCATAGTCAAATGAATCACAACTTGCGATCGTAACTCTTCATGTGCGCTTGGTCCAACTCTTCTTCAACTTTTGGAAGGTCTCCTACAAAAAAAATGATAAAATAATGTAGAGGTAAAATGAACTTCAATAATTATTTGAACTATACAAAAAATTACTCTTTGGACTTACACAGGTCATTTGGGAATTGTTATTTACCCAGGTATGGTATGATTATGCCTTATGGGTACATGCGTTTAACTCAATAGTGGTGGCCTTTCATCCCAACTCTAAAGTCAGTTAAAGTAAAGAAATAGTTAGTATATATTTAATTTGCAATAAGATTTAATATAGAAATTAACCCTTACTAGTCGCCGCTTGTACTCAGTACGTGGGAGCGCCCCACTTGTATGCTTAGAGGCCCCCATGCACAGTCAAAGCGTCAATTTTCCTTGTCATGTTGACTCTTCTTACAGTAATCAGGAGCATCTCATGCTTTGAGCGGTGCATCAAACAAATCCTTCCTGAGCCATAAAGGGCGCTAATGTGTCTTTTGTACCTTCTCGACATTTCATAAAGATGGTCACTCTCTTTATGCTCGAAGTTCTTATGATTGTGCGCGTCATTCTCAAGGAACTAAGAGAACTATTTCTGTAAAATAAAATTTAAAAATGTTATATTGATATATATAACATTATTGCTTCAGACATGAATAGCTAAATTTATAATATATATATATATATATATATATATATATATATAACTTATGATTAATATGTTTGATGTATATCTCAAAATCATTAAACCATATATCTCAAGTTACTATTGAGATTTTCTTCCACGACAGGTACAGAGGGTCATACTTGCTCTGAATTATACACCTGATGGCATGAATAACCTATGTAGAGGGATAAAATATGAAAAGAGGAAATAAATAATTTTATATTAAATTAAAATATAAAATACTAGTCCTACTATTTAAAAAAACTTATGTCAATTTCACATGCTTGAGCTGATAAGTGTTGCTCGTGTGCCCAACGCATCTCGATTGGCTACAGCAACAGGTCCCTCTACAAAAGAAGATAGAGTTGTGGCCATAGAGGGCGATGGTGCTGGTATAGTAGGAGGAGAGGGGGATGTAAATCTGGGTGTGTGAAGAAACTAACAGTATCATGGTTGAGGCTTGTGGGGACAACGTCTCGACCACAACACTAGCCATGGTGAAGAGCGACATGATTGTGCTTGTCTCTGCAGTAGTGCAACCGTGTTAGCTGTTGAGGACCTTCCTCCAGTGTTGACCTCAACTATGATCGACATTAGAGAATCTATGAATATAATGACAATTATATTTGACCGAGAATAACTACTATTAAAAAATAGCTTGCTCAATATAGGGTTAAACTTCATCGCAATTTACAAAAATATAAAGAGTCGTTGTTTGAAGTTATTGATTGCTGAGATAACGTATTATGCTCCTCTCTGATGCTTCACCTAGTAGTTGGAGGATAAGAAGTGCTAAGGGAGCACCACACCACTGGCTCTTTTATGGGTTCTTCTTGTCTAATATAAAAGAACAAGAAAGTTGCAATCTCTTGTAATATATATATCTCGTATATTGAGCTTTCTGGTCGAGCTTTATTCTTTACTCTTCTCTTTAGTTTAAATTGTTATTTACCATAATTTGATAATCTTTTTAAATGATTATCTATCTAGTACATGGGTTATTATCTCTCAAATGAATACATCCAATGATACTATACTAGACATTCAATTTTTGCCTTGTGTGGTAGATGTACGGGTAGATGCTTCGTGGAGTTAAGAAATTATGTGAGAATATTCTTTCGAGTTTGCACAGTATTATTATAATGTTTGTTTCTAACTTTCATACATCATCAAGTTTTAAACAAGTTGCACATAATTTCATGAAGAACGTACTATTTTGAATTAACATATTAAATATTTCACTCGACAAATAACTAAACGCAGTTGGTATCAACTTTTGTTAGAAAATATGACACTCATGGCTTTTCATTCTAAACATCTTTCCTACTCCTAGATCAACACAACGACTCAAGTTTGAAGCATATTTGTTAGAGAATTTTCATGATTGAAGTCACTCGCAAATTATTCTACGTTGAGTCAAAATAAGACGATATTTTGCTTCAGATTCCATAAGTTTAACAACAATAAATTCTTGGATCTCTAATTTCAATCTCTTACAAATCTCTTCCAAATCTTGTCTGACATTCATGTTATCTTTAATTTATCTTTAACATCCATCACAGTATTAACGATATTATCAAAAAGGTTTTTCTCTATGTGCAAGACATTAAGATTTTGTCTAATCATATTACTCTTCAAGTAATTCATATTAAAAAAAATGGATATTTTTGTCCAATTTAGAGTAACATGCATCAAAATGGTGCAAATGGAATAAGTGGTAGATAGAAAGGATATATGTATGTAACTTTCTTCTGCCTGTTACTTTTTTAATTATGAGATTTGATCATAGAAGAATGACAAAATCTGCACTAAGTCTCTATTGCATTAAACTTATTAAATAACATACATTTGTTTATACAATAATTAGTCTCCTCTAATTTCAAACTTAACTTGGAAACCATTATTTTTCTTCTACAAGAATTAAATTTTTTTAGGATTTGTGTTTTTTAATAATCCTACAAACTAATTGAAGCTCTTTTTGGGGCATGTTAAACCATTTTAATTTTCAGTATTCTGAGAGCTACAAATATCTAAAAATAGGATGTACAATCTTCCAAGATTGGCCTCTATGATACATTTGGTAATTCATAAAATACTTAAGATTCTTGGTTTGATGGCCCTTCCTCTACATAACTCAGATGATAATGTCATGTTCCTCAAAGGGCATTGTTATAAATCTATTTGAGTCAAACTTAGGTTAAGGATCAAAGAACATCAAAGGAGCGGAGTTAAATATTCAAGGGCCAACCCACCAAGTGAAGTCTAAATCCAATAATCAGGTTGAAATCCCGGAAGATATAAAACATACCTGACTTCGTCAGGTGTTATGGTGCTCGATTCATTTGTTTTGAATATGGACAATGAAACCTACTCTCAAATTGTTAAGTCAGAAATAGAGAGGCTGCTTGAACGAAAGTCTCAACATTGTTCATGAAGTCTCCAGTGATTTTTTCTATCTCGATAAAGTCTATCGTACATTCATATTATTTATGTATGAATATTCATAGATAATTTATATCTTTGAGTAATTACTGCTAGTTAAAGAGTACAATATAAAAGGAGAAAGTATGGATGAGGAGATTAGTATGATAAAAAGGGAAGATATTACATTTCATGATATGAATAATTTTTCAAATGTCAATTAACAAAGAGGTAAAACAATTAAATGTAAGTGCCACACTCCTGAAAGAAAGATGTCGACCGTTGAACATACATCATTGCGCCTATAGAAAAATATAGAGCATGAAAATTCTAACACAAAATATCAAGGCTCTCTTATTTCACTCTCTTCATCAATACTCTAAACAATATTTTCATCACAATTATTAAGTCTCATTAAAGTTTACGTAAAAAAACATCACTATTATCCCTTCTTAAAGTTGATATACACATTTTTATACATAGATTTAAAACATCGAAGTGCCATGTACATAAAAACAAAAATTTAGTTGTGAGATACAAAAATACATGCAAATTATGAGCTAGGTATGTGAATTTACCTTTAAAAATGGCCGTTGACGTTCCTAACATGCAAGTCTTGCGTATCTATATATCTCAAACTGAAACTTTCATATTGACACATACAACAATTAAAATATTAACATCATCTAAAAAAATCACAGTTACCAAATTTTAAATGTGAAATACACTTTTTCATACCTAGGTTTAAAGCACCAAAGTATTACGTATATATATATGGGAATTTACATTCATATCACATAGAATTGTGTATTTAAAAATCTCAAACCTAAATTTTGCTATTGTCACACATAACACTATAAATTTTAATGTCACTATTGAGTGAGATACAGATTTTCACAAATATCTTTAAAGCATTGAAGTGTTTAGGTGTGAGATACATAAAACAATAAGAATATCAAGGCTCTCGCATTTACATATTTCAAACCCAAACTTTCATATTTACACGCTTAGAACTACAAACTTTAATATCGAGGCAAGAACGTTGATTTCAAAATTCTCAATTTTTAAAAGTAAAATACACATTGTCATTCATGGATTTAAAGAATCCAATTGTATGTATGTAAGTATCAAAGTTTTGGTGTGAGATAGATAAAATATAAGATTTGTGTGCTAGGTATACAAAGTTCACATTAAAATTTATGTGTTAGATAAGGGAAGACCTAAGAGATAGCCCCAAACATGCAATAATCAAATACATCATCAAAGTTATACAAAACGGAATCAAAATTTCAAATTTCCTAAAATAGAAAATCTCAAAAGTATTTAAACCATCCAAAAAAAAAAATAAAATCAGTGCTGTCTATCATTATTATTTCTATGTTCCAGTAGGAATAAACAGAATGAGTATAGCTTAAATATCAAGGTTGGAAAAAATGTTTTTTTTTCTCCTAAGAAAACCCAATGGCAGATTGAATCAGAAAAGGAAGCCAAGTTTTGATAAAGATGATAACATCAAATTGGATAAGGAATAATAACAAACTCAACTATACAAACTTCTCTGCTAAAAAAATCACAGTTCTTTTTCCATAACACCTTGGTTGATAAAACCTTGCTCAAGTGAACACGACTACAGAAGAAACACGCATGGACAAAATACCTGCCCAGAAGGGTGGGACTCCACAGAGAAGGATATATAGGATGATCCCAGCACTCCATACATCAACCTCTGGGCCATAATTGCGCTTCAAAACTTCTGGTGCCATGTAATATGGACTTCCAACTATCTCGCTGAATTGCTCGCCTTTTAATAACAAGTACAAAATAATTATACAATTATAAGAAAATGTAGATATGAAGAAATTGGAATCGCTGGAGTCCTACCAGGCTCGAAGAACACTGAGAGGCCAAAATCGATTGCTTTAAGTGGAGAGTCTTCTGATTTATTTAGAAACAAAAAGTTCTCAGGTTTTAGGTCTCGGTGTATTACTCCATGCTTATGGCATACCTGCAGTAAATTAAAATTTGAATTATGAAGATTCTATGAGGCAATGCTAGAAATCTGGTTGTTGAGATGCTAAGTCAGACATATTCTGCTATAAAGTAAATGCCAATGGTTTGGTTCATTCGTATCTATCATATCTAATATATAGTTTGTTATTTTGACCCCCAATTTTTAACTAAGGTTAAAGGACACTTTTGTAATGTGGTATCGCTCGCTACCACATCTCACCTACCGTTCACCCACTGTTCGCCAACCGCTCACCTACCTTCCACCTACCACTCTCTTGCTTCTATAAATAGAGAGGGTGTGTGGCTTAGGAGAGCAAAGGAAGAGATCTTAAGCTATCACAAAGGAGGAGAGAATAGCTAGAGAGCTAGAGAGGAAGAGAGCATCTTGAGGCCTTGTATCAATGTGTCGCTTGAGAGGAAGACCATAGAAGGAAGATGAAGAAGAACGTTGATTTCAAAATTCTCAATTTTTAAAAGTAAAATACACATTGTCATTCATGGATTTAAGGAATCCAATTGTATGTATGTAAATATCAAAGTTTTGGTGTGAGATAGATAAAATATAAGATTTGTGTGCTAGGTATACAAAGTTCACATTAAAATTTATGTGTTAGATAAGGGAAGACCTAAGAGATAGCCCCAAACATGCAATAATCAAATACATCATCAAAGTTATACAAAACGGAATCAAAATTTCAAATTTCCTAAAATAGAAAATCTCAAAATGCAAAAAAAAAATCTAATTGTTCGAGGCAAATAAAAACTTAGAGAAAGATTGAAATTGAGATTATTTGACGATTTAACTATTAGAACTTGAGAAACCGTTTACTCTAGCGAAAATTTGACTCCGAGGTGTTTCGTCGGCTCTGGAGGTCAAGCACACATGCTAGAATAGAATGATCAATTTCAAACATCTGATTGATATAAAGAAGGGTTTTCGACGACTTTCTAATAGTCACTTGACCTTCAGTTGCTAATTTCTTAATAACCGAGGGGATCCGCCGTCATTTACAATAATATGGCCGTCAGTTATTAATGACCAATGAAACTACAGAATGACTTTCCGATGAGTTAGGGGCACTGGTTTATAATTAGCTATGAACCAACGGTTTGGACCGTCGCTGACTATCTCAATCCCATTGGAAACACTTTTAATTTATAAGTTACTATTTAATATATTAGAACTTTATTGGAAACTCGATTCATCTCTAATCGTTCGAAATAAACACAAATTTTTCTACACATTAGACTGTCCGTATTTTCTCTGATTTTAACTTTTTTTTCTAGTGTTATAGGAATGTTTTTTGCTAGAAGGCTTTTTAAATTGATATATTCTCTTCCATGATAATCTTATGAATGTAGGTTCTCACAACGTCCCCATTTTAATATATTTTGAATGTGATATAAATCATTATATTGATGTACAATTAAGATTCCAATGCATTAATCTCCAAACCATCCATTTCTCATGAGTACCACTATGTGTACTCGTGAATTAACTAATCTTATTTGCTAAAAAATAATCATATAGTTATGTAATAATGTCATAAAATGAGCAAACTCCATCAAATATGCAATCTCAATCGCCAAGAATTACAAGAGACTCCCTCATAGGTGTGAGCAGCATCAATATTTCACTAAATCCATACCAACTAATACATACATGACAAAGAATATGATCTCTTTTCGTAAGCTACTTCAACACCCAACAAATGAAACTCACACATTATTCATGAAACCTTAACCCATCATAAATATTGTAAGTTTGTAACTTGTAACTAACCTTTTGCCATTAGTAACCTCAAGCCATGGACATAAGCTTCATATTGCTCTTAGCTCTTACCTTGATCATGTCTATCATCCTCTTTAACTTTTCTAGGCTTGTAAGAAAGAAAAAGGATTTTGATCGACACAAACTTCCACCTGGACCAACAAGATGGCCGATTGTAGGCAACCTCTTGCAATTGAGCCGGTTGCCACACAGAGATTTTGCACGATTATGTTTGACATATGGCCCATTAGTGTATCTTCGACTCGGCTTTGTACATGCTATAACAACCGATGACCCGGAGGTCATTCGTGAGATTCTCGTTGGACAAGATGATGCATTTGCTTCACGGCCATCAACAGTGGCGGCGACTAGGTTGGCTTACAACAGTGGTGATGTGGCCCTTGCACCGATGGGCGCACATTGGAAGCGCATGCGTAGGATTTGTATGGAACATTTGCTGACTACAAGAAGGTTAGAATCGTTCGCAGGACATCGAGCAGAGGAGGCTCGACATCTGTTGATGGATGTGTGGCACAAAAGTAGGAATGGTGAAACGATTGACTTGAGGCAGGTATTGTTTTGAGGAAACTAAGAAATTTGAGCATGGTTTAAAAGGTTAGAAGAAAAATGAAGAAACTTAATTTCATTAGTTGAAGACGAAAAATTATTGTATCAGGACACTTGATGCATCAGGTGTCCAATAAGTGGCAACCCGGGTCCGAACCTTGTATATCAGTGGACCCAAATTATCACGTGGTCCTTAATTATTGGGCACCTGATGCAAATTTGTATTAGGAGTCCTGATTGAATAATTTTTTGTTGAAGACAAAAGCTGCTTTTGAATTTTTACTATTTAAGATGAGTAATATCGCTTTTTAAAAATTTTTGCAGTTCATAAAATCAATGCATTGGCTTGAAAAGAAACTTTAAAGCACTCTATCTATAATGCATACCACTAAATTAATTATTAGATCTTGTCCCGGCTTCAATCTCCATTATTCTTCAGTAAAGCATCATGCTGAGAGAAAATATTATGTGCGGCTAGTCTTATGTCCCCACGATGACTCATATACGATCACACTATCTTGTATCGCATGACAATCCATCCAAAGCTGTGTCTGAATGTGCGATTGCTGCATGTAATATTTGCACTGAACAGATCCCATCACAACTTACTCTGTGTGGAGATCTATGACAACTCTCTTTGGCCTTCAGGGTTTCATTAAATCATTTATTAGAGTACATTACCTTATAAATAGTAAAATTTAGATGTAAAATTTATAAATTCTAACATTATAAGTACTATGCTCACAAATCTCCTATGAAGGTGTTGGGAGGCTTCTCCATGAACAACGTGACAAGAATGATATTAGGGAAGAAATATTTTGGTCCAGCGACTGCAGGCCAGGGAGAGGCAATGGAGTTCATGGCCATCACCCACGAGCTTTTCCACCTCTTAGGGATCATATATCTGGGAGACTATTTGCCGGCATGGCGCTGGGTGGACCTCACAGGCTGCGAGAGGAAGATGAGAGAGGTGGAGAAGAAGGTGGACCGGTTTCATCAAAAAATCATAGAGGAACACAGAGAGGCAGGAAGGAGGAGGAAGGAGAATGGAAGAGGAATTGATGGTGAAGAGGAAGATGATGGCATGGACTTTGTGGACGTCTTGCTATCTTTGCCTGGAGAGAATGGAAAGGAGCATTTGTGTGACAGAGAGATCAAAGCCCTAATGCAGGTATGAATGCATGGAAAATGTTATATTATTAGTTGAATTTTATGTTTATTGAAGTTGATGTTGAATTTTATCATATCCTGATTATACAAAATTAAATAATAATACATAATTAATTATTATCATAGCTGCCATCTTTTTCTTTTAAATTCTTAGGATCAATTAATAATATTTTAATTTATTTACATTTCAAACTTTATCTTGGATTAGGGCTGTCAAGACTGACTCATTGTTTGCGAATAGTTCGTGTTCGCCTCGTTAAGAAGACTGTGTTGGATTAATTCGTTAAGTTAACGCGAGCAACACGAACAAATATTTGTTCGTTCGTGTTAACAAATATTTATTTGTTCGTGTTCGGCTCAAAATACTACTAATCAATTATATATATATCTTTGATGTGTAATATTTTTAAAAAAATTAATTGACTACAATGCTACAAAGATTTATAATCAATTATAAGTATTAATTAATAAAATAGAATAAAAATTATTAAATTAGATTCAAATGATTTTTTAAATCTTGCCTCAATACTTAACATTTTATGACTACATGATTGGAGTCATCAAAACGACTCTTTGTTCTACTGCTCGTGTTCGGATTGCTATGCAAACAAGCCGAACACAAACACACTTTTTGAGCTTGAAATATAAACGAGCCGAACATAAGCTGAGCCTTTGCTCGCTCGTGTTCGGCTCGTTTACACTCCTATCTTGAATCAATCTTTTAGGGAAAAAAGAGTCATTTCAAAAGAAACAAATTTTTTATAAAGAAACAAATTCAAGAAAAGTTTAACCCTATCTTGAATCAATCATTTATTTTTTAATAAAAAAATATAAAAAATAAAAAATAAATCACTAAACAAAAATATTTTTAAAATAAAATAAAAATTAAAATTAAAGTGATCATAAACAAACCATTAATATTCTTTTAATATTTTTCTAGCACAAAATAAATCGGTAACATGCTTAATTTTTATGCATTAGATTTTATAACTCTAAGATAAATATCACATAGGTTATGCATACTCTGTTCTAATATGTATTAAACTAAGGAAAAATGTTCATATTTATAAGTAGAGGACATTAAATTTTTTTTTTTTTTTGTTACATTTAAATAGCGAAAATCTTCAACGCTAGCCACTCTGGTTGGCCTCGAGTCTCAACCAACGATGAAAAATAGTAGGTACAGATGCGAATTTGATAATATTATAGCCCTGTAATATAATATCATCAAAATATTATTAAAGTACCACCATTATAATTTTCACATGCATTTCGAGAAATAATTGCATCAGCACACCTGATACAAATTTACATCAAATGTCCAATAACAGGAGTTCATGTGGCGATTTGGGTCCAATGACATACACGATTTGAGTCTGGGTTGTCACATGACACCGTATTATTGAATATCTGATACAAATTCATGATGCAATAATTTTTTTCAAATTTCAGCCAATTTTTCCTACATTTACAAGGGTGCGTCTCACTGTTTTCCCAGGACATGGTAGCGGCGCCCACCGACACCTCCGCCGTAACCAGTGAATGGGCCCTAACCGAACTCATCCGCCACCCACACATCCTCCATAAAGCGCAATTTGAACTGGACTCCATCGTTGGCCGCCACAGATCCCTCCTCGAATCCGACCTCCCCCACCTCCCCTACCTCCGCTGCATTGTCCGCGAAACCTTCCGCCTCCATCCAGCCGGTCCATTCCTCATCCCACACGAATCTCTCCGTCCCTCCCATCTCATGAACGGCCGCTACACCCTCCCCTCTCACACACGTGTCTTCATCAACACACACGCCCTTGGCCGCAACCCGCACGTATGGGGACATGATGTGGATGAATTCCGGCCGGAGAGGCACGAGAAGGTCAGGAAAGGGAAGGTGGAGATCAGTCATGGGGATGATTTTGTAATATTGCCGTTTGGAGCGGGAAGGAGAAGGTGCCCGGGAGCCCCGCTGGGGGTGGTGTTGGTGTTAATGGGGTTGGGGACTTTGTTGCATGGGTTTGAGTGGAAGCCGGGGGATGGGAAGAGGCCGGAGGAGGTGGGAGTGGAGGAAGTTTTTGGGCTGACGATGCCGAGGGAGGAACCGCTCAGGGCGGTGGCGACGCCAAGGTTGAAGGAGGGCATGTATATCTAAGGGGGGTGATGACCGCCTTTATATATGTTTTGTGTTATTTATTGATCATATGTTTGGATGTCTTTTCTATTTATGAAATAAAGAATTATGTTTAACTTTAAGTTATGAGCAGAAAAATTTTTTTGTATACGTTGCTCTCTCCCGCTCTCTCTCTCTCTCTCTCTCTCTCTCTCTCTCTTCATTTATATCGCCTAAAGATTGGTTAAACTCTACAAAGACTAGTGTGTGTGTGTACTAGGACTGGTTAAACACTACAAAGACTTAGAATAGGTCATCAGTTTGCGTGTACTTTTAAGAATTTATAGCTAAGTTTTTGGTCATAACATCACTAGAGTAAAGATCTTATTGAAAATCTCCTCTTTAAAGTCAATCGGTTGTTTGGCAGATGATTGAAGTCCTTTTGCTCTAAAGGCGATCTCACCTCCAATTTCCGCATTCATTCACTCATCTTTTACCATTTCGACTTTGTTGTTCACATGTAGACATTCATACTTGATCGATCTTCGTCTGGCTATTTAGTGACCGAGTTTGACCTTCTTCGTTATCTTTATTTTGATTTATTTCCTTGGCTTTCCTAGACTGAGTGAAGGCCCATTAAAGTGAGTTTTTGGTTCCTTCTAGTTTTTGTAGCAACTTTTGGTTATATATATTTAGTTTCACAATTCTCTATCTCTTAGATGGTTATGTTGCGATAAGTATAAGAGAATTAAATTTATTTAATTATTGTATGATTTAAGTGGAACCTTATGATGTTGATACTCCCTTGAGTTCTGAGTGCTGACTTTTATAAATAGGGCAATGAGACATCAATTCAACACATTTGCATTTCAATCCCTCTTCTCTGCTTTTTAGATTTGGTCGCTCTTTGCTTGACATAGTATGGTGGAACTCAACTGATCAAACTAATATTCTGGATGAGGAGTTGCTACACGACATATAATTAATTAAGAAAAAAGTGAAAGGGCAGTGAGAGAGGGTGCCAGGCAGTGGCACTGAAATAAATAATGGGAGGTTCATCCTCAGGAGAAGGGAAGATGTCAAAGAGGTCTTATGTAAAAGCTGTTGTCGTGGTCATGACATTGGATGGCGATTCATGAACTATTAATTAGGCTAAGCTGTTACCTTCCCATGCAAATGTTCAAGCACCTGTGGAGGCATGTAAAAGCTGTTGTCGTGGTCATGACATTGGATGGTGATTCATGAACTATTAATTAGGCTAAGCTTTTACCTTCCCATGCAAATGATCAAGCACCTGTGGAGGCGTTTAACCTTAGGGGAGAGGTCAAACAAGAAAAGACACCTGCACTTTCAGAAATTTTGGGTTAGTGTGAACCAATTGGTATGTAAAGAGCCTTTTTTTTTCTTTATGTAAGTTTTGATAAGATATATTTTCTTCTTTTGGGAAGAACCAAATAAGTCATTTAAGGAGTCGACCAAACAATTCTTGAAGGGGATCTTTCTACTGCTGTGGATGGAGGTGTCGTGAAGGGAGAAAATGAAGCTGAGGAGGTTCATGAGATAATGATGCACCCCCCTCTTAAGGAGGTCGTGATCTCACCACCATATACTTTTGTTTTTGCTTCTACTGTAGACATAATTGAGTAGGAAAGCGGTTGTGTGACCTAGGGCGAGAGGTCTGTGACATGAAGAGGTTGGTCTTTGAACTACAACAAGAGTTAAGGATGTGAAAGATAAATTCTTGTTATTCCAAAACCTTGCCGTCCAGCCACCTAAGCCTGTTCAAGGCTGGAGGAGCGATTTTCTCTGTAGAGGCTCAATCAGCTAGGTCATCTTTGTGCCAAGATTGTTTTAGACCCTTGTGTAGGTTTTTTATTTTTGCCTTCATTCAACACTTTTGCTTGTATGTTGTTGTCATCGAATTTTAATATCACATATATGTGACTATCATTTGAACCTATGAAACAAGATTCCATTCATGCGTAGTATATTATAGCCTAAGACATCCATCAAAACTCTTTGATGCATTATTAGGTGACACACCAAAACTTATCGGGGCGTAAGTCGGGCGTACAACACCAGTGCACATGTCAAGTAGTAATGTGGTTCAATAGTATCACATATCGATCTTACAGGGAAAGTGTAATATTTGCTTCCATAACAAAACTCTACTTTAATAATTTAGTTAACCTAGCTTGATGATTATCAAAAGAAGGTTTTTAAGTCTTAAGGTCCTAGTAGAACAAAATACTTAGCGTCAGAGGAAAGCATAAAATAGGAGGGAAAAATTTGCGAGTTCCTTCAAGAAAGATGAGGTTTGTGCCTTTGTAACTTGGGGATCATGATGATCGTAGTTTTTCTAAATGTTTTACCTACGTGATTGTTGTTAATCGGGGAGAAGTTACTCCTTATGCCTAGGTTAATAGAAGCCTAATATCCATCCTCAATCCACAGAACATTCCACATCAATTTTCTGATCCCTTGGGATGATTGCAGAATTCCTATAGATATGTCTACTCTCTCAGAATTATGTGGTTAACCCTTCATTTTCACTGTGTAACGGTTAGAGGTCATGGTTTCATGAAATATTTTAACTTCCTAGTTGGTCATACTAGAAGTAAATGATGATCAAGTTTAACCAACAACATAGGCCATGAATATCTTGAGAAAATAACAAAAATAATATTACAAAAATCCAATGATAAATCCACTACTCCATATATCACAGAGACACAAAGAAAAACTTTGTCGATCATTATAGAGAAAACCATAGTGAAAAACACCACATGAAATTCCATTTCAAGCAATATAAAGATGAAAAACTTACGAGAATTTTTTTCCTCAGCAAGATCAACAACTTTTCCTCTCATACATAATCTCTCACAACTCACAGAGTAAATAAAAAACTCTCCCTTTAAGGTTTCAACCCAAGGAGGAAAAAAGCCATCAAGAAATCCCTCAAATCCTCCCTTAAACTATTTTCTTTCAGCTTTCAAGCCTTCTCTGAAGCAGAACACCCTCTTAGAAACCCTAAGATATGATTTTATAGCAAGAATTCATCAAATTTCCTTTCTAAAGTGTTCCTCGCTTGTCAGTGTGGTAACGACCATTTCCGACATGATCATACCATTCTTCTGCCAGGCATGGCCACGCTTGATTGTGGCATGGTCATGCCGCCCATCTGCAACTTATAGTGTGATCACACCAGTTTAGGGTGTGGTCACACCATTTTCGGCCATGGTCACACCATTTTCGGCCGTGGTCACACCATTTTCGGCCGTGGTCACACCATTCTTGGGCTTGGTCACACCATTTTTGGGCTTGGTCACGCCAACCTTACTTTATCAATGCCGCCGTCACACCAGCCTTGTTTGATCAATGACGTGTTCACGATGCCTTTATGCATTGTCACGAAGCCTTTACTCGTAGGACACTTTATTACGAAATTTTCTCTTTTCATCTTGTTCATATTCAATTTCTGCCTCCTACACAACATGAACAAAATACCTTTCTCAAACATAAATATGTGTTAAATAGATGAAATTAATATATAAAATACAAAAGAAATAGCAAGTAAAATGACGTAAAATTGACGCTTGTCAATACCTTCAAACTTACCGTATTAACTGCCCTCAAGTAATCACATATCTTAATTTGGATTTTTAGTCGAATTAGTACTCCTCCAGAGTTTCTAACCTTTCAAACTATCTTATCAAATCTGAATAAGAGTATGCAATGTTATTTAGGCTTGATTATCTTAATGATTAAAGATTTGACATTTACTAAATTCTCTTCTTTTTCTACTTATGAGAACCCCCACAAATATTTTAATTAGTGTGGTTTATAATCTCTTTCATGAACCTTAGATATATTTAGTACAGTTGCAATAGATTCTAGCCAACTTAAAGCTTACTTAATTCTTATCCTTCAGAATAACTTGTAATGTGGTTGTAATGAAGAATCCAAGGCTCAATTCACCACTTAGGTCTCATTAACACCACTTTCAAATACGGGCAAACTCCACACCAAAAATAGTGCCGACACTCACCTCAAGTTTCTCCTTAGGGGGTTTTCAATTTTTTTTTGCTTTTTCTTCTTTTTTTAAATTTTAATTTTATCAAGTTTCTCCTTAGGGGGTTTTCAATTTTTTTTTTGCTTTTTCTTTTTTTTTTTTAAATTTTAATTTTTATTTTTATTTATTTTTCCTCTAAGGATTGCTATATCTGGTGGGCAAATTTTCTTTTATAGCCTTTCTTTTAGATGTGAATATGAGTTATGTTTCTTAAGTAACAAAACTGGACAATTGATTCTTTGAATGTTCCACCCCTAAGTTTTCATTTTTAGTTAAGGTTTTAGATTATATTAAGGTTTCTCAAATGAACTGAAAAAGAATAAAGATATCTTTAGTTGGTTACTCAATATCTAAATTTCCCTTTCTGAATAATTTAAGAGTTTCTTCTAATTGAAGCCTAAAGTTAAGTTCTAGCATCTCATTCGTACATATTAAAGTTAATCTTTTTCTTAAAAAGATTTTATTTTATTCTACTAGACTGTCATAAGTAGTTTAAATAAATTAAAAACTTATAGTAGGAGTTATAAATCTTTCGTTGAGCTTTATAAACTACTTAACAAGTTCATGATAAGGAAAAGTACTACCTTCCCCAAACTTGATTTTCTCAATGTATGCTTTACAGAAAAAAAATAATAAAAGTATAAAGTAAGTGCAAAAAAAGGAAAAGAAGTGTCATGTACCACAAATCTCAGAAAGTAAAGGGTAAGCTTAGTAAATAATTCGTCCAGAAAAGGTAGTAAACAAAGCATTGCAACAGTGCAAATCTTATTATATATATATAAAGGTAAAAATAAGTACAAAAATGTGCATAGGCACCCACCAGAGACAACAACACAAAGAAAGGAAATTTGCACATACTATTGTTGTCAGACAACCATGCAATAGTTGCCTAGACCATGGCTACGACTGCTCAGAATTGTCTCCTCTGACAGGAAAGAGGAGAGAACACCACAGTGTAAACCCCTCACCGAGTGCATGAATGTGACATCACCAGTGCCATTAAATTTCCTACCTCCATCATGATGAGAAATGTGACAACCAACTTTGGAGTTGTGTCAGATCGCGCATAACATGAATTTCCATGGGCTCCCTCTTCCACTGCATCCGCCTTAAAATGTTGAGAGGGTCCTCCCGTGATGTCTTGGGTAGCTTGAAATTTCCATCTCTCCAAGCCACCCACTCCTTAAAACCTCGTGCATAGTGAATCTAGGGATCAACTAAGCTTACCATGGATTAACCATTAGTAGTATGTGTGATGAACCGATTGAGCCAAAGGTTCAGATCCACTGGCTTGCCCTTCCTAGCCTGGAAGCTATTGATCGCTATTTTCTTGGTCACATTTATGAGGCTGGGGTAGACTTAAGGAACCCCATATCCACAAATCTTTCCAACTCATTAAAGTCAGTTGATGGTTATTGTGCTTCATGACCATGCCCCGTGACTCAAAAGATTTTTTTTTACTTATGAGCAACAAAACTTTGAACGTCAACAAGATTCAAGGTGCAAGCTAGTGAAATCATCAAGAGGATCTTGGAGTGAAGAAGGTTAGCTAAAAAAATGTGAAATTTGAGCAGCAAAATCACAGATCATGGGTAGAGATCTGAGGATTAACCAAGATAAAAAGTGTTGATCTTCTTTTAAAGTATATGTGAGTGGATTTCAAAAATTTGGTGGAGAATCTAAAGATAAGAGGAAAAAAATGGAGAAAGTGCAAAATTCTTACCACACCCTAAAACTTCTACTCCTATCTAATATATGAGAGCTGGATTCGAAAAAAGGAGCTTGATTTTCAGGGATTTCAGAGCTTAGGGAGGAGAAGAGATGAAGAATAGGTGAAGAGGCCAAATAAATTGTTGAAGAAAATGGGTTTTGGCACTTTAATGCTCGATTGTGTGGACACGCCAGGTTGCAGTGTGGTCACGTCGCTCTAACCTGTGACTTACCCGAAATGATCTGGGTGAGGCATGGTCATGCCCAAATTTGGTGTGGTCACACTGCAGACTATGGTGTGGTCACGCTAGTCCCGGTTTGACGCAAATTTTTTTTTCGCACAGCCTCCCTTCAGGTAAGCCAACTACTATGTAAAAGGGCTAGAACTTGATATAACACACAATTCCAATGACAAAATGTTATGGTTCAATTAAAATAAAAGACACTGAAAAATTAAAATAATGTAATGAAGGAAACATAATGTTTGGGTTGCCTCCCAAAGTAGTGCTTGGTGTAATGTCCTCAGCCAGACAAAGTCTCAGGCATTGCCCTAAATGTGGTCTCCATGATCAAAATGCCAACTTAGTAATCCTTGTTCATTTGTTTTAATTTTAGGATGTCCTGAGGTTTCCAGTAGGGTCATGTTCTCAGTTGCTTCCCAAAAATTTTGATCATATTCTAACCACTGATGGAGGCTTTGCAATAACCTGTCACTTTCAGCCAAATAATCACTAGTGATTCTAGTAGTCGACTAAGGTGGTCCCCTAACCAATTTGCGCTTAGTGGTCGAGTTTCTCCCGCTAGAAGAGTAATAATTTTGTCAGTTAAATTCCTCAGAAATTCATCAATAATTTGTTGCTCTTCCAAGTAAACATCCTTAAATTCTTTTAATTAGATTATTACCATCCCAACCACTGTTTCAGTTATTTTAATTTGATTGTTCTTATAGGCTTATGAAAGTTCTATTGATTTTAAGACATCAAATGTAACTGGTTGATCATTTTCTCTCAAAATTACCACCCCCTCCTCAACATCAATAATGGCTCTACCAGTGGTTAAGAATAATCTTCCTAGAATCACATGCATATTCTTATCAGCTTTCAAATCAAAGATTACAAATTCAGTCAAAAAATTAAATCTTTTCACAGTAATGGGTAGACTTTCAATTATGCCTAAGGGGTGAGCTACAAATTGATCTGCTAATTGGAAGAAATTGCTAAGGAATTAGAAAAACCTATTTCATCAACCAAGATAAATATAGAAAGACCACCTTCATCATTTCCTCAGCCCTAAGGGGAAGAATTTGAAGATAACTCAAGAAGAAGAGAAACTAGTAGAATTTGATCCAGAATCTGAATCATTTAGAGAGAATTTGGTCCAATATTTAGAAGATCTTGAATTATCATATAAAGATCCACTTCTTATAAATTTTTAAAATGATATTAATGTGCAAAGTGAGAAAATTATTAGAAGAACATTGGATATGGAAAGAAACATGAGGAACAATAATATAAATCAATATGAAAAGGAAAATTTTGAAAGAAAATTTAGAAAGAATCCCAGGATCTAGAAAAGATTGTGTGATTAATCATATATTACATAAATGAAATTTCTATATGGGAGGAATCCTTTGTCGGGATTGTGACATTAAACCAAGAGCTTCGTGAGAGGCAACCCATGATTATCTTTGTTGGTGTGATTTTTTTTGAGTTGTGACTGTTGTTAAGTTGATGACGTTAAATCAAGCGCTTTGTGGGAGGCAACTCATAATTTTCAGTGTGGATTGATTTAGATTATTTGTCATTGTGGTGTTCTTAAAGATGTGTGTTATGTTAAAAGTATTGTGTGATAATGAGACCTACATGACGAGAATAAGCACAAAACACTAATTTTAATGGTTAAGATAAGGTCAGGACAAGTTAATTGGATCTTAGGTGAAGCAGTGCAAATTCGACACTGAGCGCCATATTTGGGCACCTAGGTGCCACAAAATTGCGGCCTGATGCCAAGAACTTGCACCTAAGTGCCAATGACAAAATTTTAGCTGGCAGCTAGGCCCCAATATTTGGCGCCTAAGCACCCCAAATTAAGTTTATATATTGGAGTCACCTCCTTCTTGTGGAATTCACCCCTCTTCTTCCCAATCTTTTATGTGGTGTCTAAGGTGGTTTTAGAGCTTTATAATCTTGGATTAGGAGCAGAATAGATTCAATATCTTGGGAGAGTATGTCGCTGAAAACCAAAGGAGGAATAGACAAAGGTAATGGAATTTATGATAAAAAAAAATTTATTAGCGTGCAAGCTCAAGATAAGTATTACGACATGCTTCAGACTAGAAGCTTATAACAGAGAGAGGTTTCACTAGCCCGAGAGGAGCTGTAGAAAGTTTAATAGCTATGAACGATTGGGAAGTATTCTGCTACACAATTGCCATAGTAGTTATGTCCATTGTTCGAGAATTTTACGCCAACCTTCCTGATTCATTTGACGATGTGGTATTTGTGTGCGAAGGAAAGGTAGATTTTTTCTCCATAAAGAATTAATGCATTTTATCAATTGGAAGATGTTCAAGAATATTACACACTTAATTTTGCACCAGATGGTACACAATTGGATGAAATAATTGCTTATCTAACTGATGGGAAGGGAGTTTAGAAAATATTAAATGGCCACTGACCTGACCCACAATTACGTAGACTTTTAAGCTCCAAAAGATGCCAAAAAACTTGACCCAATTTATATTTAAGCGGCTAGTGTGCAAAACAATATTTTATAAAATTTAGAATTTGATTTATATTTCACAAACTAGGGGTTTTAAGCAAGTATACATATCATTTCAAGTAATATAGGGTTTTCTTTTAAGACCCCAAGTATCGATCCCACAGAGAAATGAGGTACGAAATTCTTTATGCTAATTATAGTTCACTAATATCATACATTAATTTGGAATATCCAATAAAGTGGTTTTTCTAATAACTTTTCCTAAATGAAAATATTAAATTTAAAGATAAATTTTCTGGATAAATTGGTTTGAAGAATTTTGAGATAATAAAGACTACCCTTCATGTGCAATGACCTAAATAACGTGAAGGAATGAAATGCTTAAAATATAATGTTGTCAGCGACAAATAGGAGCATACCTTAATCTTTACCCCCTCCCGGTGCTTGCAAAGAATATTAGCTAACTTAAGGTTGATCCCTTAACATCTCGATTCTACATCAGTGTTATCTAGCCTCTCACATTTATATACCCGTAGCATATGCCCCCATGATGGCTGAATCCCAATGTCAGGGTACTAAACCTTAAGAAAAATTAATAAGAGTTTGGTCTGTCACTCTAGAACTAACCAATTCTACGCCCATCAAAACTTATCTCTATAATTATTTGCACTCCCCCATAAGTGATCATGATGACTCTGCCTACAATGAAGTGTGGTATCCACTAGTTGGATGAAATCATAGCCCTCCCTGGTCATTATGTTTCACAACAGATTTTAACATCACAAGTGATTAGTTTGCAAAGTCAATTAAGAGCCGGTGAAAATACCATCACATTAATAAAATAAGATAATATCTAAACAAATCTAAATTTCTGAACATGCATCTATTTCATTGCAAAAAAAAGTAAAATGGAGATAATGACAAAAACAGTAAAAGGATTGATAGAATTAAGTAATAAATTATGTGTCAATAAGGAACATATGTCTACGTACCCTCTTTCGAGTGTATAGATATGGTTAGTATTCTATTAGTTTTATGAAATTATCTATCACCTAGAAGCATTTAATAGAAACAGATCATTAAATTATATTTTGTTCAATGTTGCATTGCCGCCTAAACTATTTTACTAGGCAACCGATCAATGTGAGTGCACTCAAGTTGCTAGATCACCACTCTTCTGAGTCTTAGTTTCACTTACAACAAATTTTAACATAATTTATTGTCACTTAAGTTATGTCAATGAAGCAAAGGATATATTACTCATCACATGAAAATAAAAAATAATTATATCATGAAATAGATTTTCTTGCACATGTCACTAATTCATATTAAAAGAAAATAGTAAAGAAAACTCCTTACGTAAAGAAAACTCCTTACAATAGTAAAGAAAACTCCTTACGAAGCATGGATAAAACACAATAGAAAATCTCTTTTAAATCAAAGAAAATCCACTAGAAAGTGTTTACAACACTTAGAAGGAAATGAACAACACAATTTAGTTTTTTACCTCTAAAAGAAAGAAGAAATCTCTCCAGCAAAGTCTCATGCCGATCCATGCGCCGCTCATACTTCCTTACTCATATTTCTCAAAATCCCTCACCAATCTCTCCAGAAAATAAAGAACTCTACATCTCCATAAACTCTTGCCAAACTCCTCCTAAATCGCTTCCTAATTTCTTCTCTAGACTCCTCTAATTACCTCCAAATTTATCCTCATGAGAGGCGCCAACCCTTTATTTAAAAAGAAATAAGAACCCCTACTTTCTCCAAGAGACACATCTCTTCATCCAAGAGACACATCCTTTCATTCCAAGAGACACTTATTTTCATTCAAGAGCCTTTCTAAGTGTCTAGATTCATTGAGAATCACCCAAAAGCCGTCCAATAACAGTCACGAGCACTATAGCACCAGTCTGGGGTGCTATAGCTTCTGTGTCTGTGATGCGACTTTTTTATATTTTTTATATGCTTTTTTATATGCTTAATTTTATATATTCTCTATAGTCACAATGATATAAACACAAGTATACGTATCACTCAAGTAATAAAAAGCTCTAATGGAGTCTTGTTTATCAATCCCATAGTGAGGTAAGAGGTCCTTAGTCAAAGTTCTAGTCTACTGCTATTAGGCCTTAGATTGGAATGTCAATTAAATGGTGTTTTATCTAACAACTACTTCTAAATGCAAATGTTAAATGTAATGATAATAACTATTCCTTAATGCATATGTTAATTTTAAAGATAAACCCTTTTTGGATGAATTGGTTTGGAGAATTTAGAGAAGTTAAAAACTATTATTTTTATGTAGTGAGTTGGATAATGTAAAAGAATTAGATGCATTAAATATTGTATGTGTCAAATAGGAGCAATTTTAATTCTCTACCCTGATTCAGTGTTATAGAAAATCATTGGCTAATCTCAGGTTTAGTTCCTAAATCCGTGGTTAGGTTGGGAGGATACTGGCTCTCACTTCCCTTCCCGTGAAGGCTAACTCTCATTTTAGTTCTTAAACACTAGGACCGAACTGGGGATTTTAGTCTATCACCCTAAAATCTCCAATTCTACGCCCAACAATGTATATTTCCCTATTTATTTGCACTTAATTCCATGAACGAAATACTCCTTCATGGAATTAAATGTGATTCTCACTCT
>NW_018164825.1:130047-171539 GCF_001263595.1 Phalaenopsis equestris | reverse complement strand
ATTTTTCCCCTCACACACACCACCTTTGTTCACATAAAAGCACTCTATTATAGTATAGGGACGAATTTCCCAAGTGATGCCTCAAGCAACCTTCCAAAAAGCGTCCAAATAGATTGAATCTTCTAGAAATTCGCCCAGCATCGCGTCCAAACCGTCTCGAGCACTATCGGCGCCATTTTGACGTCATTTTCTGCTCTCTGGTGTTGTCGACATCGGCTCTGGCAGCTCTGGCACTGTCGGCACCCACCCTGTGCAACTCCACCATTTTGTTTCGTTTGGCTCCATTTTAGCTTTGTTTCGCCCCTTTTCATTTGTGTTGTGTTCCTAACAAATAGACCTAAAAAATAAGTATAAAAATAACCTTTATTTAAAGTGTAATTTCATTCAAAAATGTGTGAGAAGTGTAAATGAGATTAAACATAGAAAGACATATCGAAATGTGTCAGGAAAAAATTTTTTTTCTTGCTCATTTCTGCTCTAAATTGCACTTTTTTTGCTTCTTTTTCTCCAAAACTTCATTTCTTGTCCTTAGAATAAAAAATATGTAAAATTCCTTCCTTTAAAGTGTAATATCATTGAAAATCACCAAAAATAGGCATTAAAAGCATATGGAAAATTAAACATTTTTTAGACGTATCAAAATCCCCCAAACTTAAATGTTACTTATCCTCAAGTAATCCTTTTACTACATAAAAATATGAGTTATGATAGAGATTAACTTATTAACTTATATACTTTACTTTAATAAATAAAATAGTAAAATTTGAGAAAAATCTTTAATAACTTAGATTCAAACTCTAAGTCTAAGAGTACTTAGTAATCAAATTTAAGATTTCTGAATTTCTATTCATTTCAAGAAGAATTACAATTTATCATATCAATGATACTTAGAACATTCATATGAAAAAGAACTTTATGAAAATTTTACTAGTAATGCTACTAATACTCTAATACAAGTTCGGAAAATGTATCAAAGCATTTTCCTTAAGTTGATTCAAGTGAAGTCAATTTTTGATTAGAAGTCTCCTCAAGCTTCTCCTCACTTATTTTTTTCTTTTCTTTTTCTCTCTTTTTTCTTTTTCTTTTTTTTTCTTTTTTTTTTTCAAGCGAGGATTACTATATCTGGATAGCCTTTTAATAATTTTAAACTTCACTATTCTTTTCTTAAAGTAAAAACTCTTTATCTTTCTTCACTTTATAAATTCATATTATCATATGGTTTTTCATAAAGTTTCATTATTTTCTTTTTACATGAAACTCTAAAATTCTTAATACTTAAAAAATACAATTTCCTTTACTTCATATAGAAAAACATAATCTTATCATTTCATACCAAATATCTTTAACTTTAGAATTAATCTTCATTATTAAAAATTTTTACCTAAATTTACCATAAATTTACAAACATAAATATAATCATTTAAAGTTTAACTCCAAATTCCAAGGACATTTTGAATTAAATTTAAAAATATATTTAATTGAGGACAAATAAAATTTAGTTTACTTCTTTTCAAAAGAAAATTTTCTTTTCCCCCGAACTTGCATTTCTAAATGATTTCGAAAAAATTTTAGTACAAAATTTTAGTTGGTGAAAGAAAACAGTAAATTCATGAAAATAAAAACTGCATGTAGAGGATTTCTGAACATGAAATTGGTTGTGCTACAGGAGAAAGTAAATCTAGCCTAAAACATGCTTACAATAATATTAAACTAAAAGGAAGTATATTAGCTTTAAAATCTATTTTTCTTCCTACCCCTAAACTTGATTTTTAACATGTATAGCATTTAGTGCAGCAAATATAAGTAGGGAGAAAAAACAGTTTAGAAATTATATCTACCACAAATGTCTATAAAAAACATCTATAAAAACATCTATAATTTTTTATCAAGATAGAAAACATGTAGTAGAAAGTAAATCTAAACTAAACATGTCAGAAGGAAATTAACTAAACAAAAGTCTATTAACATAACAAGTATCAACATAGGAATATAAAAATGTTCTTCAAGTCTTATATAATATGTAACACAAACACAAACACACATAATAAATGAGGTCAATTCTTCATTTAACTCATTCAATATCCGTATCCTCATCTCTCAACTCAAAGTTATTTTGAAACATATCCCTGAATTCTCTTCTAAATATTAGTTTGATAACTTTATATTACTCATCATTCATCTCTTTAGAATTTATCTCAGGGTCACGAGGTAAAATCTCTGGGGGGTAACTATTAATTGCATTAATAATCTGCCCCAGCATCAGAATCTCATTCATTTTTTCTGTATACCACGGATATGTCATTCAGTGACTTTTCCCAAGAGATCTTTTACTGATTTCATTATTCCATTCAGGTTCATCTTGTGATGGAGTCGAATATGAAGATATAAAAACTGGTGGTGTAGATAAATTCTTTGAATATGTAGACTTTAAAATTGTATGGGGTATATTCATTTTGAGTTCATGAGATTTTTCAACAGATGAAATTAAAAGTTTACTATTTTGGGTAACGTCCATCATTTCACACATCTTCTGAACATACATACAGTCTTCTTTAAACAATATTTTAGACTCATCATGAAAGTTCATTTTGATCTCATATGTTAACTTACTCTCAAATCTTTTTTGGAAATGGTTTTTATTTGGATAATCAATTTCATCCATAAAAAAACAATCATTATCTTTTTTCTCTGCTGGATACTTCATAGCCTTTAAAACATGAAAATAACTCCCTTGTCATTAATATTCATAGTCAACTTTCATTTTTGCACATCTATCATAGCTTGTCCAGTAACAAGAAAAGGTCTCCCCAAAATAATGGGTTATTCTTTATCCTCCTCCATATCTAATAAAATAAAGTCCATAGGAAAGATAAATTTATCCACTTTAATAAGCAAGTCTTCTATAACCCCTTTTGGATAAATAATAGATCAATCAGTTAACTGAAGGGTTACAGTAGTGGGAGAAATATCAGCTAAACCTAACATTATAAATATAGATAGAGGCATCACATTAATGCTCGCTCCTAAATCACATAAAGCTTTTCCACATAATCTTTCTCCAAATACACAAGGAATTGTTAAGCTAGAAGGATCTTTAAATTTCTTGGGATGCTTTTTCTGAAATATAGCACTGCACTCCTCACTTATTGCAATTGCCTCGTAATCCCCAAATTTCCTTTTCTTTTTTAATATCTCCATCATAAATTTTGCATAACTTGGCATTTATTCCAAAGCTTCAGTGAAATGAATATTAATCGTTAACTTCTTAAGTACGTTCGTGAATTTTGAAAATTGTTTATCTAACTCATGCTGTCTAAGTCTTTGAAGAAATGGAGGTGGTAGTCTTTTTAAAATGAATTTAGTTGGAGATATTAATTTTTCCAGATCCTTAGAAACATTTTCTTTGGGTCTTTTATTTTTCTTTGTTCTCTCACAACTCCTTTCTCTTTTTTGACCACTTCCTTTATCTCTCTTCCACTTCTTAATTGGACAGCTTCTATTTGTTCATTATTGTTCTCCTTAAGGTTGATCTCAGTGTTGCTACGAAGCGTTCCTTGGAATATATTGTTAGCAATTTATCCCAGTTGATTCTCTATGTTTCTAATCGCAGCATTTTGACTTTGGAACTGGTTTCCCATTTGCAATGCCACATTTTCTATAGACATATTCTTATTCTCAAATTGTCGATCATTATTAGAGTCTGGTGAATATGAAGGCCTATAATTTGTGTACCCCTAACTATTCCAACTTCCATTAAATAGTGCCGACAGTACATTAGAATAGTCTAAGAGATAGAATATTATATTGTAATCTAGAAGCTTCTCTTGGACATTGTATAGTCCCACATTGGCTAGATGAAAGGCCCAAGGCATGGAGGAGGCTATAAATAGGAGCTCCTCCCCTCATTTGTATTTACCCAAGCATTGAATCAAAGCATTCTAGTATTCAAGTGCTAATTATTCCTTTCTCTCTATTCTTCTTCTTAAGAGTGCTTGGGGCTGCTAAGTCCAGTGTTGTGAGTGATTAGGCTGATTTAGTGCTAAGAGAGAGCGCTAAAGCCGCACGGGTGACTTGACGAAAGTTAGTCCGTGACAACTGGCTACCTTTTTAGGATTTACCCTTGTAGAGGACTATTGAAATTCATTTGTAGTCATTTATTCAATTAACGCATATGCTTTATTAAATGGTTTTGACATTAATGATCCACCACCAGCAGCGCCAATTGTAAACCTAAGGGATTCTACTAACCCATTGTAAAAATTTTGAATGATTAACCAATCGGGCAGAGGATGGTGTGGATACTTTCTTAGGAGTTCCTTAAATCTTTTCCAAGCTTCCTATATTAATTCCCCTTTATATTGACAAAATGAGATAATATCGTTTCTAAGTTTAGTATTCCTTGAATGTGAAAAATACTTAGCTAGGAATTTCTGAGTTAACTCCTCCCAATTCTTAATAGAGCCAGGTGCTAATGAGTATAACACATTTTAACCTTATCCCTTTATGAGAAAGGAAAAACCCTTAGTTTAACAACATCGTCTGACATGCCATTATAACGAAATGTAGCACAAAGTTCTAATAAACTGGATAAGTGTAAATAGGGATTCTCCAAAGAAGTTCCCCAAACTTGTTGTTCTGCACCAGTCGGAAAATATCTGGATTTATTTCAAATGAGTTAGTTTCTACGACAGGGGTTTGTATACTTGAGTGAATTTCATCTGTCGTGGGATTTATACAATCCCTCAAAGATTTATGATGATTTTCCAAGTTATTATTTTGGATGTTTTCCATTTCCATTTATGGTTCTTCAAGTCCTTTCTATTTTTTGATTTTTTTTTCTTTTTTCTAACTCGGGATCATAAGGCACAAGTCCTGCACATTATTTATCTCGCATACGCAACACAACAAAAATATTTGTCGATCATTATTAGAGTCTGGTGAATATGAAGGTCTATAATTTGTGTACCCCTAACTATTCCAACTTCCATTAAGATTTACATGATTATTTTCCCATTGTTGTTTTTACCCCAAGTAGTGTGATTCTAGTTAAAATTAGGATGGTTCTTCCAACTTGGGTTGTAAAAGTCTAAATACGAGTCATTTGTATTTACCCAAGCATTGAATCAAAGCATTCTAGTATTCAAGTGCTAATTATTCCTTTCTCTCTATTCTTCTTCTTAAGAGTGCTTGGGGCTGCTAAGTCCAGTGTTGTGAGTGATTAGGCTGATTTAGTGCTAAGAGAGAGCGCTAAAGCCGCACGGGTGACTTGACGAAAGTTAGTCCGTGACAACTGGCTACCTTTTTAGGATTTACCCTTGTAGAGGACTATTGAAATTCATTTGTAGTCATTTATTCAATTAACGCATATGCTTTATTAAATGGTTTTGACATTAATGATCCACCACCAGCAGCGCCAATTGTAAACCTAAGGGATTCTACTAACCCATTGTAAAAATTTTGAATGATTAACCAATCGGGCAGAGGATGGTGTGGACACTTTCTTAGGAGTTCCTTAAATCTTTTCCAAGCTTCCTATATTAATTCGCCTTTATATTGACAAAATGAGATAATATTGTTTCTAAGTTTAGTATTCCTTGAATGTGAAAAATACTTAGCTAGGAATTTCTGAGTTAACTCCTCCCAATTCTTAATAGAGCCAGGTGCTAATGAGTATAACACATTTTAACCTTATCCCTTTATGAGAAAGGAAAAACCCTTAGTTTAACAACATCGTCTGACATGCCATTATAACGAAATGTAGCACAAAGTTCTAATAAACTGGATAAGTGTAAATAGGGATTCTCCAAAGAAGTTCCCCCAAACTGGTTGTTTTGCACCTGTCAGAAAATATCTGGATTTATTTCAAATGAGTTAGTTTCTACGACAGGGGTTTGTATACTTGAGTGAATTTCATCTGTCGTGGGATTTATACAATCCCTCAAAGATTTATGATGATTTTCCAAGTTATTATTTTGGATGTTTTCCATTTCCATTTATGGTTCTTCAAGTCCTTTCTATTTTTTGATTTTTTTTTCTTTTTTCTAACTCGGGATCATAAGGCACAAGTCCTGCACATTATTTATCTCGCATACGCAACACAACAAAAATATATTAACAATTAAACAAATAAAATAAAAGATATATTTAAAACAATAAAATATTTTTACAAACACATTATTTTTGACACAAACTGTTTTTTCACAACACTTTTTCATATAAAAAAACACATTTCACACAAACAAACACAGTTTTTATGACACTACAATTTTTCCAAGTCTAAGACTTCAACAAAAAATTCTCCTAAATTTCTTACCGAAGCTTCCCTGGCAACGGCGCCAAAAACTTGATGCGACTTTTTTATATGCTTAATTTTATATATTCTATATAGTCACAATGATATAAACACAAGTATACATATCGCTCAAGTAATACATGACTTTAATGGAGTCCCGTTTATTGATCCCACAACAAGGTAAGAGGTCCTTAGTCAAAGTTCTAGTCTACTTCTATCAAGCCTTAGATTGGAATGTCGATTAAAATGGTGTTTTATCTAGCAACTACTCCTAAATGCAAATGTTAAATGTAATGATAATAACTATTTCTTAATGCAAATGTTAATTCTAAAGATAACCCCTTTTTGGATGAATTGGTTTGGAGAATTTAGAGATGTTAAAAACTACTATTCTTATGTAGTGAATTGAATAATGTAAAAGAATTAAATGCATTAAATATTATGTGTCAAATATGAGTAATTTTAATTCTCTACCATGATTCAGTGTTATAGAAAATCATTGACTTCAGGTTTAGTCTCTAAATCCGTGGTTAGGCTGGGAGGATACTGGCTCTCACTTCAGAGCTCCCACTTCCCTTCTCCTGAAGGCCAACTCTCTCTTTAGTTCTTAAACGCTAGAGCCGAATTGGTTATTTTAGTCTGTCACCCTAAAATCTCTAATGTCTGTCACTATTGGTTATTTTAGTCTGTCACTCTAAAATCTCTAATTCTACGTCCAACAATGTATATTTCCCTATTTATTTGCACTTAATTCCATGAACGAAATACTCCTTCATGTAATCAAATGTGGTTCCACTTTATTGAGAATTGCACCGCCCTCTTGGGTCCTAATGCAATTATAACAAATTTTAACACTATAACATACCTTTATTGTAATATAAATGAAGTGCAAGTAAAAATTATCACATTTATAATTAAAACTTCTTCTAGCATGCATCCCAAAATCTTAAACATGAATCCTACTCATTGCAAAAAAAATGTAAAAAGAAAACAATGACATAATTCTCTCATGCCACTATTTCTTAATCAGAAGAAAGAGTAAGAAAAATACATCACAAAACACGAAGAAAACACAACGAAAACTTCACTTCATCAAAGCAAATCCACTAGATAAGTGTTTACAAAATCATAAGATAATGAAGAACATAATACTTAGATTTTTCCCCTTGAAGGAAAGATAAAAATCTCTCTCACAAAGTCTCCCGCTGATCCATGCAATGCTAGAACATTCCCTTATATATTCTCTGAAAATCCCCTAACCAATCTCTCGAAAAATGTAGAAATCTACATTTGTACTCCTATTCTAAGATCTATAAACATTCTCCTCATTTTTTCACTCACACACACCACTTTTTTGACATAAAAGCACTCTATTATAGTGTAGGGATGAATTTCTCAAGAGATGCCTCAAGAAACCCTCCAAAAAGCGTCCAAATACATTGAATCTTCTAGAAATTCGCCCAGTATTGCGTCCAAACCGTCTCGGATGCTGTCAGCGCCATTTTGGGAGTTATCAACGCTATTTTGATGTTGTTTTCTGTACTCTGGTGCTGGCTCTGGTGCTGGCTCTGGCGTTGTCGGCGCCCACACTGCGCAACTCCACCATTTTGCTTCGTTTGACTCCGTTTTAGCTATGTTTCGCCCCATTTAAGTTGTGCTGCGTTCCTAACAGATAGGTCTACAAAATAAACATAAAAATAACATTTCTTTAAAGTATAATTTCATTCAAAAATGTGTGAGAAGTATAAATGAGATTAAGCATAGAAAAACATATCAAAATGTGCCAAGACAAAATTTTTTTTTTTGCTCGTTTCTGCTCCAAATTGCACTGTTTTTGCTTCTTCTTCTAAAATTTATAAAATATAGTTAAGAGAATTATTTGGTATTTTAACTAATCGACCGACTTTATTTAAATTATAATATTATAAATTTTAGATCGATTTTTTTTTTTCATTCCAAATTGATCGACTTTAATTAAATTATAATATTTTCAAAGGAAATGTAACATTTGTAGCATCTAAGATTAGTTAAGGCGGTATGTATGTTATAAGTAAGCTTTGTGTTATATGTACATACATAAGGATTATGTGGTATTGGTTTCTTCTGCAACTCAAGTTAGCAGACCATTAGTCATAGTGGGAGGCTTCTACTTTTCTCAGGATAATTGCTCCACCTCTAAAGTTTAAAATAGATATGGTTGCAAAAGCAATATTTTATGAGATACAATTTTCTCTTTAAATTAAGTGGTATATTTGCTAATATTTCTAATAAATGGTATGTTCGCTAATCTTTCTATTATTTAAATTTAGAATCCTAAAGAATATGCAATATATACTTATGATTTATATTCATACCCCTGTGATTTTGTATTCATCTCCCTTATGATTTTGTATCTGATATACTTCAATTATGGTGGGTATGTTGCATAAAGTGAAATTTCATATTTACTATCACAATTACACTTTTAATTAAACTTTTTTAATTTATGTTTCATCCATTTAAAGCTTCCATAAATCCTTTCGAGAACATCCTAGTCAGCCTTCCAAAACAAGAAGGTGGGGAGTTCGGGAAATACTTTAGATTACCTGCTCTGAAGGGTTCAAGGATTGGTAACTATTTATATTTCATCTTGTAAGAATCTTTATTTTTCTCGGATTTATTTACTTATTTCAGATGTATAATGGTGATCTTTTATAAATCTTTTGTGATAGTGTTTTTTTCATCAGAGCTATGTCTTTATGATCGTGACTGGTTTTGTCATTAATCAATTTGTTTATCTTTTATACATCCTTTGTGATAGTGTTTTGTCATTAATCAATTTGTTAATTTTTTTTTACACTTGTTTTATTGTTATGTTATAATAATTTGTTTTATTTTGGCAATATAATGACTAATATGATCAAAGATACCGGTACACCGGCAATACAAGAAAAGAAACAACATTATTATTTTGTGAGCTCTGCCTTAAGGAGATTGAACTTGGAAATAGACCCACAACCTATTTTAATAAGGAAAGATGACAACATATTATCGAAAATTTCAAGGAAAGTATGAGCAGGGTGTATGACAGGTTGCAAATGAAGAATAAGTGGGATCAACTCAAGAAGGATTGTAAAATTTGGAATGAATTGAAACGAGAATCAACGAGCTTGGGTTGGGATCTGGTGAAACGAACAATTGATGCTTCGGAGGATTGGTGGGTTGAAAGACTTGAGGTGAGCCATTTATCATTCATATAATTTTATTTAATTTATTTTTTAGTACTGATTGAAGTGTTTAGTATGATTTTGTAGGTGGTGCCGGCAGTGAAAAAATACAAATTTTGTGGCATTGAACGCGAGTTTGAGGTGAAGCTCAACCGGATGTTTGAGGGTGTCGTCGCAACAGGCAAACATGCATGCGCTCTAAGTAAGACAAGTTTTTGTGGTACCCCTTGAGAATGTGGCCGTCAACCTAGCATGTGATTCAACCGATTTCGACAACCCGGAAATCCCTGAAATCAACACCAGCAACTTTACTAAGCGTCATCGTGTAGAGGGTAGAAAAAAAGGTGGAGCTGCTTTTCTCAGAAACCAAATATCAAATCTGGTGGGTCCTTCCAACGTTGCCCCTCACACAGTTCAGGCAAATTCCATTAAGCATGTCACAAAAATTCTGGATGAAGATGATGAAATCTCAGAGGATTTTGACCTATACTTTTTTGCTGTATAACTTCTTCAAGATCCGCTCCACAGACATTTCTTCACAACGATTGCCAAAGAAAAAACGGGTGGCATATCTATGACATTTTTATGCTCGCAGAGAAAAATGAGGAAACTTTTTTCTTATTTGCCATTGAGTGGGGGATTGTTTTATTTCATGTGTTGTTGTTTGGAACAATTTTACTTCGTTATTATATTTTATAGTGATATGCTTATTTGAAAATCTTAAGCCGTCATTTTAATCTCTTATAAATGCTTAGGTCATGTTTTCTTCGTGATTTATTAATTCAATTTATTTTTAATTATCACTAGTATAATATGCATCATCATGGATTATGACCAAGAAAGATAGAGACGGAGAAATGCAGCGATCTCCTTGATCGTTGAGTACTACAACACGTACATTGACCACTCTCCATGCTTTACATCGTCTTATTTTGGTGAAAATGGGTTGGAAAAATGCTTGTTGGACATCCAACTAGATTCAACAATATGTTCCGCATGAAGAAGGAAGTATTTACAGATCTTCTAGCATAACTTAGTGGATTTCGTGGTGTTCATGGGTCATCGAGGACGACGCAACGTGAGGTGTTGGCGATAACTCTCTACCTATTATCACAAAACGAGTCGATGTATGGTTCGATGGAACGATTCGAACACTCATCTGAGACGATAAGTAGATACTTCTCCTGTGGGTCTGATACTTCTCTGTGGGTCTGAATGCACTTGTGAGCCTATCTAAAGAAGTCATAAAACAAACTGATCCAACGTTCGCACGAACTCTTACAGAGATTCAACGTGATGCACGTTACATGCCCTTCTTTATGGTAACATTTGCAATTTCTAGTATTCAATTTTAAATATGAATGCTGGACATTAATAACTCAAATGCATATGTGTAGGATTGCATTGATGCAATAGATGTAACCCATGTTGATGCAAGAGTTACAAATGATGAAAAGATTGCATTTATCGGACGTTGTGGAGCCCCTACACAAAATGTCATGGCTATGTGCGACTTTAATATGTGTTTTACGTTTGTAATGCCCGGTTGGGAGGGTAGTACGCACGACAGTAGAATTTTGAAGAGTACTACGCAAAATGCTCAGTACAAGTTCCCACACCCTCCACACGGTATGTTGCATCCCCGAATCATTTGGTTAATCACTTTAAACATCATATTGAACCTACAATGCATTCCAGGCAAATATTATTTAGTGGATGTCAGTTATCAATTGCACCCTTCCCTGATACTAGATATCATATATCTGATTTCGAGCGAGCCAACAATGTGACACGTGACAGAAAAGAGGTTTTTAACAAAAGACATTCCTCCTTACGTGGTTTCATTGAGAGGACTTTCGGCGTTTGGAAGAAGAAATGGGTGATTCCTCGTGATATGCCACCTTCTCTGTTTCCTAAACAGGTCCAGATTGTGATAGCAATGATGACGCTACACAATTATATTTGGCGGCATCCTCCCGCACTGACATGGACTTTAATATGGCTGACAACGATGAGGAGCATGTCCCTCCAGAGGCATTTGAGTACCATATTGGGCATTCCGTGGAACGATCTGGGAGTGATCCTTCTACTATATGTACTTGAGAAGGGGATGAAGCAAGAGAAATGACGGAGTTAAGGGAAGAAATTACAACCGCGTTAGTAGAAGGCAGTTTTGGGCATTTGTAATTGATGAACATTTGTTTTTTTTTATGAAACTTGATGGGAGTTAATTTGTAAGGTTTAAGTACTAAAATATATATATTTTGCTTGTTTGGTATGGTTTTAACAACTCAAAGTTCTAATAACAACTCAAAGTTCTAATTTGTATGAGAAGCAGATTTTTTTTGTGTAGAGAGGAGGAGGAAATTTGAGATTGTGTAGAACTTTGGGATTCATATTTATTTACATATCTCACACTTAATTAATGTTTAGTACATTTTACGGTTACACCAAATATTCTGGTTATAATCATGTTAAGGTTGTGTCATGCAAGTCTAAAATTCTATGAATTTTACTGGGGTTAAAGTCATTTATGCTGATTTCTGAGATGTAAAATAATTCATAAGTGTATATTATTTGCTTATATCTTCTTAGCAATAGCTTTTGTTGGTTGTGAATAGTTGTTAGGGTGGTGGAATTGTGGTAACAGAAAGAAAATGTCCATATGACATTATTAATTTTCAATGGATGGCTTCTAATATTTGGAATAGAAGCATCATAATCAGCAGCTACAGTTGCAGCAATAATGGCAACCTTATTTCGATTGTGAGATTTTGAAAACTCGATCATGCACTAAAGGCATACAGTTTGTTTTTTTTTTGGCATTGTTATGGTCTGTTTTGGTTTTTTTTTTTCTCGTACTCATGTTTAATGTTCTTAAACATTGATGTTGAAGGCAACAAGAGTTATACAGGCTTTGTGCTCTGAGGCTAAGGTGAGTCTCCCTCTTATTTCATTTCAGGAAGGAGAGAATCTATTATTCCATTGCATGATTTAGTTATATTTATGTTAGTTAGCAGTACATGCATTTGTTCCTCACCTGACTGATTGAGACATTAGAACTATAGCCAAATTTATAAATGCTTTTTGACTCTATAGAATTCAGTGACATGTTTGCATATCTTCCTTTATTTTATTTTTAGATTCCTGCTCTTGTGCTTCATTGAAGGAAGTAATGCGGAATAATCTTTTTACCTTGAGCTTAAGGAAGTATAACATCTGAATGCTTGTGCTTCATACTTTTAGATTCCTGCTCTTGTGCTTCATCAAATTGCTTGGTCATAAGGTATGTTTTGGTGGCAAGTTTTTGAGGTGTTCTTTCATATGAACTCATGCGATTCTTCCTTGGTGATGCATGATTTCAACTTTAAAAAGTTAATCATCCTTTTTATGTATATGTAAAGTTGGCATATATATTAAAAGATTGAAGCTTATTTGTAATAAGTGGCATGTATGTAAAATTTTCTTGTATGAAATGTTTGTGTTCTTACACAACGACTTTGCCATTTTGAGGTGTTCTTTCATATAAACTCATGCGATTCTTCCTTGGTGATGCATGATTTTAACTTTAAAAAGTTAATAATCCTTTTATGTACATGTAAGGTTGGCATTTATATTAAAAGATTGAAGCTTAGTTGTAATAAGTGGCATGTATGCAAAATTTTCTTGTATGAAATGTTTGTGTTTTTACACAACAACTTTTCCTGATTGCATATTTCCATCTACCCCAACTTCATGCTTGTATACCCAGGCACAAAAATTATGTTTTTGTCTTTTCGATGCATATTTGAATGCTGATTTTCATCATCATTTGCAAATGATGTATTTAAAAGTTTAATCAATTTCTATCTTTAATGTAATACGCTCGCTGAGGTACAATGGATGAGCCATCAGCATGGGACAGCAGAGACTTTATGAGAAAACTTTGCATAGGAAAGGTAGTTTAGAATCAGGTTAAGGAGCAGGGTTCACAAATAGGCCAAGCAAGCCCGTCTTTAGTAGTCCTGCAGCATTTGGAAGAGCAAGCTAAGCAACAAGAGCTAGGTCGCTGGAGCAAGGTTTACTAGGTTTCCATTCCAGCTCCCCCATGCTTTCCATGGACATTCACCAAAGGCACAAATTCTTATTTTGCTGCTGTTTGCCTAGCCCAACTGGTATTAGATGACTTGTTCTTTCCATTTCTCTTTTATATAAGTTTCAATTTATCTTAGCTTTTGCCTGCAATACATTAGCAATTTTGAGGTATTGAATCGTCACTATTAATGAATCTATTGTTGATAGAAGTAATCACAATCAGAGACCGGCGACTAGCTTGCCTTCTACTATTTTACTTTTCAATTCATTATAAGATTTTTATTTCGAGATTTTTTTTAAAGTTTTTTTGGTGAATGGATATTTAACAGATGGGAACATCATTTCAGTTCTTGATGTTATTCACATCACTCATGCTGTACTTGCTACAGTAAGAGTTTACTGCAATTTAACCTTGATTCTAAAGACCAGGAATCAAGTGTGGTAACTTCAGAGAAGTTTTGGTGTTATGATATGTAAATGAATAAGAAATGAGTTGTGTGTATGTAATTCTAACACTCAATGTTGGATATTTACTCTTATAACAAGGTGTCATAAATCTATGTATGATGTGTATTTCACTTTTAAAATGGAAGTAATTGAGGGATTTTTGATTTGATGTTAAGAAGTGAAGTGGTATGCATGTAAATGAAAGTGTTTAGGTGTTAGGCATGACACAAAAATTGTACTGTATGTGAATGTCCCACATATGTATGTAAATCTGTGTGTGTGTACATATTAACTTGCATTTTTGCGCTCGCGCGCACACACTCTAAAATCTTTTTATTATCCAATTAATGCAGGCGAGGGTTTCCATTAATTTTATTGAAGTTAATTTTTTTAATTTTAATTAATTAAAGTTAATTTCTCACGAGACTTGATCAACCAGTCTCGTGAGGAGTTTTTGGGCCTTCGTTCTTAATTATTTGATATAAATAGAAATTTTCTCAATTATTTAAATTATTTAATTATTTATTTAATATAAATTTATTGCATAAGAAATAATTTATTTAATATAAAAATTAGTTTATATTCTGTTTTAAAAAGCTTTACTGAAGAGAGGCGGAATTGTTATTTTTTCATAAACAGCTGTCCGACAGTTGATTTTACACAACTGCACCAAATAGATAGCCAGATTTCCCGCAGCTGCTTCCCCACAGCAGTTTTCTAGAGCAGCGCAGCTGCATCTGAAAAGCTGAGAAGCTGCAGCTCCCAAACAACAAAAATTTTTCTGTGCGGACTCCTGACGTAGCTCTACATGCGACGCATGTTATTCCTAAGTTATTTTCAGATTATTTTTTAGTAATTTTCAATAATCCCGAAATAATACAAAAATAATCTAAAAATAAAGACCGCGAATTATTTATAAATTATTTTGAAATTATTAAAAATAACTTGGAAAATAATTCAAAAAAAACTGCATGCTGGAGTGCCGAGCAGCCCACACAGCCACGCCCCCAAAACCAAGCAGAGCCTTGGGAACTATCCAACCTGGCAAGTGGCAAACCAGCTCTTGTACCCATAAAAACCTAATTCCAATCCATCATCCAGTTCAGATCCCTCTGCAATGGAAGCTGCAACGGTCTCTGATCCCATCGCCGACTCATCTCCGTTGGTGGCTCGACTGCGGAATCTTCTGTTCCGGCGAATGCTTATCGGCGTTAAGGACGGGCGATTCTTTCTTGGATCTTTCCATTGCATCGACAAGCAGGGCAACATCATCCTGCAGGACGCTGTCGAGTACCGCAGCATCCGGCGATCGCCACAGTCCCCGATGGAGCAGCGGTGTCTCGGAATCATCCTAATCCCGGCCGCCTGCCGCTCCCCGGCGCCCTGCCGCTCGTCCTGCCATGTGGATTGCTCCATCAACGAGCAGATGTCATTGTTATCTGTTAGCAGATGAAGATGTAGGGTCTGATGTGTGAATTGAAATTCTGCTAAATGAAGCTTCTTGTAAGTCTTTTTCCTTTGAGGAATTGGAAATTTGATGTTTATGATATGGAATTAAACACACTTTTGTTTGATTATCACTTTATTATTGAAATTCTTGCATCATAAGTGCAAATGCGGGAATACATTGGTCGTAGGGTGAAAGCGGCCTTCACTAAATCAGAGCACCATCTCGTATCTTATGCAAGCCGTTGATTTTCTGGTGTTTGATAGAGCGGAAACCTCTTCCTTCCATGCTGCGAGGAAAAAAATAACGCATGTTTTAAAAATGCTTCTCGCAGGTTAACTTCACTAAATCTGATATTGTTGTCAATTCTCAAGGTTTAAAAATGGGCATCTTTTTATCACTTGTCTGGGTCTTCCTACTGCCGCGGGCCAACTCCAAGTTAATCTTATAAAAAATTGCCATCCTTGATAAGATTAATGGATTCTTGTCGGATACCAATTCATTCGTTTCTCATTTAATAGTTTATTATCTTACTGATTTTGTTTAGTCTCCCTGTCAAAATTGTGTCTTTATGGCGAGCTCTTCCTTCAATTGTTTTTTCCTTTTTCATGGAGGGATATCTAGGAAGCTCCATTTAAATCCTGGTTTTATTCCTGGTATTACTACCCTCCCTAGGGACAATTGGGCCAGGAGGCTAACTTCTTTGGCTATTGGTAACTTCATCTGTAAAATGAATGTAATTGTGAGACTGTTCTACCTATTCATCTAATCCTTTTACTAACTATTATCATGGGAGATATTGGTCCTTATGTGAATGCCGTCTTAGGAAGTTCTTCCTCTTTCTGAGAGAGTTATTTTTTATCACTTCCAATTCTAAAAAGATGCATCTCCTGTCAAGTTGTCAATGGTAGAAAATGTCTCTGCTTTATGAGCTATTAGTTGGAGGAAAATCTCTTTTGGAAATTCTGGGCATACAGTAATTTGGCATCTTTAGCTTGCTTCCTAACGCCACTATAAGCTCTTTTATTGAGGATGGTCATTGGGTCCTTCCTTACCTTGCCTTAGCTCCATTGCCATGGTACCATTTCTAAAATTTTCATAAATGAGAGTGGCTTGATAAAACGGATCATTGGAATTCATACTTTTATTACTCAACAAAATATGCTAAGATAATTGCTATAATGCGACAAATGTTGACTAGCATGGGCTAATTTGTTTTAAAAGGAGTCTCACTTAAATTCTTTCTTAATTGCTGGTTAGCTTACAATAAAGGGTAGAAGTCATTGGATAAGCTGATTGTCCAAGGTTTACAAACATGTTCATGGTGGATGTAAAATTTGCAAAATATTCGACATGGGCGTAGAAGCGCGGGATGTTGGAGTGGACATGCTGGACGCGGGTGTGGATAGGCTGGACTGGGACGCGGGTGTGGATAGGCTGGACTGTGATGCGGGCGGGGAAACATTGGACTAGCATAAAATTCTTGCTTCAAGAATTTTGACTGGTTTGGTTCCTAGGTTATGAAACTGCCACCCAAAGGAGTGGGCCACTCTTTAGTTGTTTACTAGTATTTGCTTGCTGTTTGTGTGTGTTTAGGGTCAATTTTTTGTGTGTGTTTTAGTTCAGAACAATAGTCGACTTTTAGTGTACCTCTTTTAGAGCTTATTTGAAGGTGAGAATGTGCTCCGACTATAAATAGTACATGGCTTAGATTGTTTCCTAAGGATCGAATGGTGCTTCAGTTGTAGTTCGATCCCGCAGAAATATTTATCCTCGGCTTTCTTTTCCTGTAACCTTTCCTTCACCACCGACCTCTCCTTATTTTCTATTGCCACCAGAAAACATCCCCTTTACTCTTGCAACCCGCACTTACCTGCAACCTCTGCTGCCCCAACCAGCTGCCGACCCTTCCTAGACTTTCTCACTACCACCCAACCTACTGTCTGGCCTTAAACCAGTCCTTGGATAAGCTGATTGTCTATGGTTTGCATACTTGTTCATAGTGGATGTAACATTTTGCAACATATCCGACATGGGCATAGAAGCGCTGGATGTTGGAGTGGACATGTTGGATGCGAGCATGGATACGCTGGATGCGGGCGTGGATATGCTGGACCGGGATGCGGGTGTGGATACACTGGACCGGGACGCGGGCGGGGAAGCACTGGACTAGCACTGAACTCTTGTGGCAAGAAGTTGGACCAGTTTGGTTCCTAGTTTATGAAAGTGCCTCCCAAAGGAGTGGGCCACTCTTTAGTTTTCTACTAGTATTTGCTTGTTGTTTTTGTGTGTTTGGGGTCAATTTTTTCATATGTTTCAGTTCAGGACAATACTCAACTTCCAGTGTCCTATTTTAGGGCTTAGTTGAAGGCGAGAAGGTGCCCCAACTGTAAATTGTCCAAGGCCGATGCAGTCTCCTAAGGATCGAATGGTGCTTCAACTGTAGTTCGATCCCGTAGAAATATTTATCCTTGATTTTCTTTTTCTGTAACGTTTCCTTCACCATTGCCCTCATCTTATTTACTGACGTCACCATAAAACATAGTCTTTATTGTTTTTCTAGCAACCTTCACTTTCCCCTCCCCTTACCTTCCCAACCTTCCTCACAGCCGCCCCTTCCCAGACTTTCTTACTGCCACTCAACTTGCTCTCTAGCCTTCAACTAGCCCTCCAACCTCTACCCCCTTGTTGCCGCAACCTTTCAAGTCTTTCTTCCCACTTCCTTGTTGTCATCCAACCGCCGACTAGCCTTCCCTCTTGACCATCCAAACACTCCCTCCATACTCCCCCCCTCCCCTCCCCTCCCCAACTCTTCAACCTATGGCCTAGTTTTTGGAGTTGTGCTGTGTCTTATTATTTTCTATTTCAATTGGTTTTTTGTAATTGTCTGTCTAAATTTCATCAATAATATTATTGTTTCGTTGTTGTTTGGGTTAACTCTGGTATCATTTGGTATCAGAGTTTGCCTAACCATAGCATATCCTAGGGTTTCTAGCATCCCTCCATATCTCCACTCAAACTTTTTCTTTCCCACTTTACACACCTCCTTCCACATATACACACCCAACTCCTAACCATTCCACTGTAGCACAATTACCTGAATCTATTCAGGAATCTACCATGGACAACTTATAATGGATACTTCGCCAAGTGCTATATCGACTCGATGTCATTGAGGGAAGAACTAGGGCGGGATCACCATCGATCGTAATAGTGAAAGCCGTGCAGAAGAGCAAGTAGAACACCTAAATCCCTTTCATAGGGATTATGCCAATTAAGAAGAAGATATGCTACAACATTTTGGGGATAGTATCAGCGGACATACAAAGATAAGATGTTTGTTAGAAGAAATAAAGATGAGGTGCCTGTTTGAGGATAAAGAGATGAGATGCCTGGTGGAGGATACCTAGATGGGATGCTTGTTAGAAAATACAGAGTTGTGTGCCTATTGAAGTACACAGAGATCTGTGTATGAATGCAGACCCTACCAGACATCAATCGGAGAATGCATCCAAAAGATTTCTTCTTGTTGATACGGACTATTGAATGGATCTTTGAATATAATAAGGTGCTCTATTATAGAAGAGTGAAACTTGCTATTATCAAGCTGAATAAGGATATTTCTTTGTGATGGGAGAATCCGAAGAAGGAGAGACAGAGATAAAAAAGTCATAATCATTTATTGGGAGAAGTTGAAATGAGAGTTGCAGCTATAATACCTACCCTCGCACTACCACTGGGATAATTTTTTGGTGTTTCACCACCTATAATAGAATGAGCTATCAGTGGAGCACACAACAGAATTTATGCAACTTAAGTTGACTTGTGAGCCGAATGAGACAAAGAAACACCCCATAGCCAGATACTTGAGAGGCATGAAGGCATAAATCAGTAATGTGGTACAACGACAACTCTATTTGTTATTGAGAGAGGTGCAAATCTTAGCACAGAAAGTGGGGAGACAACAGAAGAAGATCAGACAACCACCAACAGTCATACAATCACCCACAATTGGAGACCTCAGGAGGAGCACACCTCAAAGAATGGAACATGTTAGTCAGAAGTAGAATAGAGTCAATTCAAGTGAGAAGAAAGCCTGAGAAGAGTAGCATGCCCACTACAGTTCCTGGTAGGAAATGCTTTCAGATGTCATGGTTTTAGATATATCACCTCCAGTTGTTCAATGAGTTGAGCTGTGTCCTTTACCTAGCAGGGTGTCGTGGAAGAAGTGAGTAATGAAGAGACAAATGAAGAGAAGTGTGAGTACTAGCTTCTACCAAATGAGGGCGATATGCTTGTGGTTCGACGGACTCTACAAACTAAGGCTATGAGGGAGCATTAGTGGCTTCACCACAATATTTCCACACCCAGTGTCTTGTGAAGGGCAAGGTATGCTACATCATCATCGATGGAGGTATCAACAAGAATGTGATGTCAACGCTGATGGTGGAAAAATTGAGCATCACTACTCAGAGACATCCTTAACCGTATTTCTTGATGTGGTTGAAGAAGAACATAATCAACATTGATAGAAGGTGCCTCATGATGTTTTTGATTTGGGCCTAGCTGTAGGATCGGGTTTGGTGCGACGTGGTGCCTATGAATGCATTCCACATTTTTGTTGGCGAGACGGTGACTATTTGATCACATGACTCAACATGATGGGTTAAGAAACACCTACTACTTAATCGAAGATAGCAAGCACATCGTCCATCTATCTTCAATGATGTTCAAGATCACAGGTTCCCTTGCCAAAAGAAAAGCCTCAGGAGGACCAATCTTCGCGATGACAGGGGACTGCGAGAGAGAAGGGTAGGGCAGATAGAGGACAACCAGTATACCGCCCTGACTGCCAATTGTCAGGGAGAGTCAGACTGTCCGCACCTTAAATCGGGTTGAACCAACCTTGAGTTACGTTTAGAGAATTCAATAGAATACACGTTGCACAAAATCTCTGTTCAGCTAAACAATGTACCCCCATATGCTTAGACCAATATAGATGTTTGCATGTCAGTGGAGAAAACTCCTTGGGCGCTTTGGAGAACAATGCAGTTGCCAGTGGGATCTAGATGCCCTTGACTTCTCTTCTCCCACAACATTTCCTTCACCTTCGCTCTCACCGTATTTGTTGCCACCATTAAAACATAGCTCCGTTGCCGTTTTTTCTTGTAGCCCGCACTTCCCTGTCGCCACCTTTCCCCTCCCCTTACTTTTCCAGCTTTCCTCACAAGTACCCCAACCTGCTGCCGCCCCTTCTTATGCTTCATCACCGCCCCCAACCTACTGTCCAACCTTCGACCAGCCATCCAACCTATACTCCCTTGTTGCCACCACCTTCCCAGTTGCCTTTTAACCGCCAATTAGCCTTTCCCCTATGTTCCTTCTTAACCATCCAAACACCCCCACCATACTTAGTAATCCCTCTTTGACATGCAGGACCACCACCTCTAGCATTTGCCCTAGTTGGGAGCTGTGTTGTGTGTCTTGTTATTTCCTATTTCAGTTGGTTGTTTGTAACTGTCTATTTGAATTTAACAATAATATTATTGTTCCGTTATTATTTGGGTTAACTCTGATATCATTTGATATCAAGTTAGCCTAATCTTAGTCCTATCATATGGTTCCTAGCATCCCTCTATATCTCCACTTAGAATTTTTCTTTCCCACCCTACACACCACCTTCCACCTATCCACACTCAAACCCTAACCTCAGCACCGCTGAGACAATTATCAAAATCTGATCAGGAACCTACCATGGACGACATACAACAACTACTCTTCCAAGTGCTACATCGACTAAATACAATTGAGGAAAGAACCAGGGACAGGATCCTTGTCGACCATAATAGTTGAACCCTTGCAGAAGAGCAAGTAAAAAAGTTGAATCCTCTGTAGGGATGATTCCAATAGAGAAGAAGACATGCCATAACGCTTTGTGGTTTAGTATCTCACCATCGGATATACAAATATGACATGTCTGTTAGGGGATACAAAGATGAGGCGTTTGTTAGAGGATACATAAATGAGACACCTGTTGGAGGATGCAAAGATGAGACACCCGTTGGAGAATACAGAGATGACGTGCTTGTGGGAGGATTCACAAATCTTTGAATAAGGGTGGACCTACGTGACTATGAGGGAAGAATGGATCTAGATGATTTCCTCGAGTGAATGTTGACCGGTGAGCGGATCTTCAAACACAACGAGGTGCTCGAAGATAGAAAAGTGAAACTAGCTGCCATTAAGCTCAAGAAAAAATGCTTCTTTATGGTGGGAGAAGACAAAGAAAAGGACGAGACAGTCACTTTTAGGGAGAAGATGAAACGGGAGATGCAGCGATACTACTTACCCTCACACTACAAACGAGATATTTTCAGGAAGCTCCACTACCTTCAACATAATGAGCTATCAGTGGGGGAGTACACGACATAATTTATGTAGCTTAAGTTGAATTGTGAGCCGAAGGAGATAGAGGAGCACACCATAGCTAGATGCTTTGGAGGCCTGAAGCCCGCCATCAGTAATGTGGTCCAGTTGCACTCTATTGGATATTGAGGGATATGTGGACCTTAGCACTCAATGTGGAGAGACATTGAAGCAGAGCAGACAACCACCACCATTCAGACAACCACCCACAGTTGGAGACCTCAAAAGGAGCACATCTTAGAGAGTGGAACAGACTAGTTTGGAGCAAGATAGAGCCACGATGAGTTAAAAGAATCCTGGGAAAAATAACACACACTACAACCCCCGCCATGAAATTCATTCAGATGTCATGATTTTGAATACATCGCTTCTAGTTGCCTGACAAGCTGAGTTGTATTCTTCACTGAGCAGGGTTTCGTGGAGGATATAATTGACAAAAAGACTATTGAAGAGAAGGGTGACGAGTAACAGCTTCCACCTGATGAGGTGATATGCTCGTGGTTCGACGGGCCTTATAGGCTGGGGCTATGAGGGAGAGCAGTTGCTTCACCATAGGATTTTTCACTTCCAGTGTGCTGTGAAGGGTAAGGTATGCAACATCATTATCGATGGAGGTAACAATGAGAATGTGACGTCAACAATGATGATGGATAAGTTGAGCATCACAACTCAGAGACATTCAAAATAATATTACATGCCATTGTTGGAGAAGATGAATAGGATTAACATTGATAAAAGGTACCTCATGGAGTTTTTGATTGGGGACTAGCTGTCGGATCAAGTTTTGTGCGATGTGCCTATAGATGCTTACCACCTTGTGTTAGAGGGATCATGATAGTTTGATTGCATGACTCAACATGATGGGTTAAAGAACATATACTTCTTCACCAAAGATGGCAAAAACATCATCTTTCTATCTTCTACGGAGTCTGAGATCACATGTGCCCTTGTTAGAAGAGAAGCATCGGAAAGATCGGTCCTAGGGAACACAGGGAACCTTGAAAGAGAAGAGTTAGAGTTATACATAGGGCAAGAGCTTCAAGACATCCTAGTTGATAGCTTACCGCTCTGGTCGCCACCCATCAGGGAAAGTCAGATTATCTGCACCTCGGATTAGTTGAAAACCTTAGGTTGCCTTTGCAGTATTCAACATAGCACACTTGACACGAAATCCCTGTTTAGCTCAGTAGTGTATCCCTAGATGAGTGGATAAATATGGTTGTTTTGCTCACAAGAGGGGAAAACTCCTCAAGTTCTTTTGGTAATAGTGTAGTCGTCAGTGGGGGCTATGTACTCCTCAGACCGCAATTGAAGACCCTTCAACCCCAAGTGGTTACTGTAGCTCTGCTACTCTTAACATGCATATAGAAGCTTCGACGAATGAGATCGAGGCTTCCCAATTGCGAAACACTGACACAGCCGTGGAAGTGTGGGACACTAGCATAGACATGCTGAACACTGGCGTGGATACGTGGAACACAAGCATGTATTTGTTAGACTATGACGTGGGCGAGGAAGCACTAGATTGATGCTGAACTCTTGCAGCAAGAACTTGGACTGGTTCAGTTTCTAGGTTCTAAAAGTGTCGCCCAAAGGAGTATGCCACTCCTTAGTTGCTTGATAGCATTTATTTGTTGTTTGTGTGTGTGTTTAGGTTAGCTTTTCATATGTTTCTGTTCAGGGGCAGCCGTCTACTTCCAGTGGTTCCCTTCTTAGGCTGTACTCGAAGGCAAGAAGATGCTTCAACTGTAACTTGTTTGAGGCGGTGATCGTCTCCCAAGAATCAAATTTTTCTATGGCTATAGTTCGATACCGCGGAGATATTTATCCTTAATTTCCTTTCTCCCGCAACCTTTCCTTTGCCTCCCTTATTATATTTACTGTCGCCACCGGGAAAGAGCCCCTTTACTATTTTTTCTGCAGCCCGCACTTTCCTGCCGCCTCCTTTCCCTTTCCCTTACCTTCCCATCCTTCCTCACAGAAGCCCCAGAAGCCCGTTCCCAAACTTCATCACAACCGCCCAACATGCTACTCTGCCACTAACCAGCCCTCCAACTTCTACTCCTTTGCAGCCCTCCTTCCCACTTCTTTGTTGTCGTTCACCGCCGACCAACCTTTCCTTTTGTTCCCACACCCACCAACCCTCCAACCTTTTAGTCGCTCCTTCAACCCGCAACTCCACCACATGCAACCCCTGCTTTAGTTGGGAGTCGTGTTGTGTGTCCTGTTATTTCCTATTTCAGTTGTTTGTTTGTAACTATCTTTTTTGAATTTCAGGAATAATATTATTCTTCCGTTGTTGTTTGGATTAACTTCAGTATCAATATCGCGAGAATCATTTTTGTTTTCCTGCAACCTCTGTGTTTGGCTGCTTAGAAAATACCCCAGAATGGCTTTTTATTCCTTATGGAACACCACTTGGAATTGGCTTTGTCAATGACATTTGTTCGCTGAGCATTACGTGAAAAGTAATACCACTACCACGCTACTTGTGAAGCATGATAATGGACTCATAGCACACTTACCGTCTAGATATAACCACCACATCAAAGCTATTGAGATTAGTTGGTTATTATACTTGCTGTTAGAATCTTCTTCCCACTCTATATATTCTGTATTGTACCTCATGATCATTAGAATGGAATGGAATATAATTATTGATGCACGAGTTCACTTGGTTCGTCAGGAGTCCAAGTAAATTCGGGCAACCTCGGGACCTTCCTCTCTAGTTAACACCCATTCCGATCTATTGTTGTTGGCATCTACTAAGAAATTCGTTCTCCCCACTCTTACATCAAGGTAATTGAACTTTTCAATTACAAATAAATAGTTCATTTGTACGATCTGATCCTTCCATGTGTAACTCTCAGACATCCCAACACAGGGACTATCATCTCTTGGACCTATTAAGATTACTACCATTCCACCATCACTTAAATTTCTCATGAGTAATATCAAGAATCTCTTCTAAAATCAGCTATCAGCCCATAACTACCCTCTCTTGGAAATCCAAATCCTGAAAATTTTCACAGCAATTTTTTTCATAGGGTTTCTAGATGGCAGTAGCCCACGTCCTCCCAAATTTATCATTGACACATTTGGCATCCGCATTGTATTCCAATATATTGCCATCTTATATTATGTTCTCAACCTTTCTACCACATCCGATATCTGGATGACTCTCTCAAAAAGGCTACAACCCACTAAAAAGTTATGCCTCATACAACTCAAGAATGATTTAAATAACATCTCAATGAAATCCCAAACTATCACCCACTACTTTTCAACTATCAAAGCCTTTGTCGACATTTCAGCAGCTGGAGTACAGATCAATCAAGAGGATATTATTTTGTATACGTTAAATGGACTACCGCCAATATACCACAATAACAATAAACAAGCCTTGTATCCCACTAAGTGGGGTCGACTACATGAATGCTTTTTCTCCTTTGTGTCCTATTGAGTGTCGTATCTACATTTATATCTAATAGATTAAGATCATTCTTTATACAATATGTCCAAGTCATTTTAGGTCTTCCTCTGTCCTTCTTAACATAAGTCTACTCTAAACCATCTACTCTTCTAACCGGATTAACATTTAATGTGACCTACAACGACTCTCTAATCTTGTATGCCACTAGAGCTACACCAACCCTTTACGTATAGATTCATTTCACATTTTGTCTCTAAGTGTCAAGGTATTCATCCACCTAAGCATTCTCATCTTAGAAACACTTAACTTTGTATTATGCTTCTCTTTTAAAGGCCAACATTCTACGCCATAAAATATTATAGGTCTCAGTACGATCTTATAAAATTTTCTTCAAATCTAAGCAATACTTTTCTATCACGCTATATATCATATGCTTTCCTCCACTTCAACCAAATTGATTTCTACTATAACCTCCCCATCTATATTATCATCACTTTGAACAATAGACTCGAGATATCTAAAACGTTCACACCTTTTAATGATTTGATAATCCCTAATTACAACTTTGCCTCTAGAGCTACTACTACTAAAATTACATTCCTTGTATTCAATTATCTACTCAAATGAAAGCCTTTAGACTCATATTTCAAGTTTTCTTGTACTCTCTCTATTCTTATCCACAAGAAGGGTATCATCTGCGAAAAGCATGCACTATTGTACATCCTCATGTAAATGTCCAAAAGAGTATCCACAACGAAAGTAAAAAGATATGGGCTTAAAGCCAATTCCTGATGTAATCCAACTGAAATAGGAAAATACTTGATCAATCCTCATTATGTGCGAACACAAGTAGCAACTCCAATATACATATCTTTAATGACTACCACCAATATACCAGACGTTCAAAATTGTAATATGGACACAACTTTAATAATGGATCTGGAATATTTCTACTCCCGCCTCTATAGTGAAGAAATCAAGCTTGCTAGTCACAATCTCAAGGTGGACACTCTTCCTAACCCCTAACTAGGTCTTCAAGCCCCAAGACAAAGTTACACTAATCCTACTTAGGTTTGAGGTCACAACCAACCCACATTAACTTCCCATAAATGAGATGGTCACCACTTCCAAGCCTATGGTATTCTACCAAATTTGCAAAAAAATTTGCCATTCAGCCGTAACCAGTAGGCATCGTGCCAACCTCTAATGCACCACTCCCAACTATTCGTTGAATGCTACTGTCTCTAAATAGGTTTTGGATTCAGGTGCGACAATCCACCTCATGTTCAACCTAAGTCACCTTTAAATTGCTACACCTACAAACGAATTTGAACAGGTTCTTGTTGGAGATGAACAACTTGTCCCGGTACAATGTTATACTATCTACTTTTACTCGTAAGCCTCTCGTACCTCAAATATGGCATGTCCTCTAACTATCCCATAATCTCCTTTCATTATATAAGCTAACCCAGGACAACAGTGGCTATGCTATTTGATTCCATTTGTTTAACTATCTTTAATCCACAAAATTGGAAACAACTACTTTTGGGGTCATAGCTATGAAGTTATATACCCATTCAACTACATTGGCCTGGATCCGCAACCAGTTGCTGCTTCTTCTTTATGCCAATGACATGGTGCGAATGGTTTGGACATTCATGCAGCCTACCCCACTTAGTGATATAAATGCTTGTTGTTATTGTGGTATCCAAGCCAAGATGTTCTCAACATTCTTCTCAAGACATACTTCTTTTTAGACATATTATTCAAAACACAAAATTGTAATAGTTGTAATACCAATCAAGTGTCACACACAGCCTTTCTCTCATACCTCATCACATATGTACTCCCCCAATAGCTCATACAAATGAATGTATGAGGCCCACACCCTATTCTATCTCATCAAGGATATTGATATTACATTGTGTTCATTGATGTCTTCTCAAAGATTTGTCGAGTATTTTATATGTTTACACAATCTAAAACCACAAAAAAATGTATATCATTCATAAAAATGATTAAGACTCAATTTCATACTACCGCTGGAATTTTGTTGTAGGTGGCAAATTTGACAACACTACTCTAATAAGCTTCTTATTGGAAAATACCATTATTTATCAATTCTCTTGACCACACACTCCAAAACAGAAAAGGATTGCGGAGCGAAAACATTGCCACCTGATAGAAGCTACTTGCACTCTCCTTTTTTATGCTCCTCTCTCTTATACATTATGATTTGACACACTTTTCATAGCAGCATTCAATCCAAAAACACTCAACAAATCTCCCCATATGAGCTGCTACACCATCAAAAGCCCACCTATTGACCTCTAAGGGTCTTTGGATGCCGCATTTATCCATGGCTAAAACCACAATCACCTCACAAACAAGCTCATCATGCCACTCTATATATTGTTTTGGGATACTCACCAGTTCATAAAAGTTACAAATGCTTTAATTCCCAAGACGGCAAGGTTCTCATCTCTCTTCATGTTGTATTCGATGAGCAATCCTTCCCCTATGCCTCCCACTATGCTAACGCTCCACCTACAAACCAAATCCCCAGCACCAGCCCCTTAGCTCTTACACCCATCTCACATAACAAACCCTCACCCTCAATTGCAGCCCGCAGCTCCACTTCTTCAACAAGAAACTCATTTCTCATAACCCCTTTCACCACCTACATATTCAATAGTCCTCTCCACTCAATAGTATAACTGCTGAAGGCCTGCTGTGATACCCTTCCATCCTGTGCTCACGCACCTCAAAACAGGTCATCAGCTACAAAAATTACCAGATCCCTAGTGTTGTTCTTAGGCAGTAAAGTTTGCACATTGGAGACAAGCCATGAATAAGAGTTTTATACCCTTCAAGCACAAGCCACTTGAGAACCCATTCCACTTCCACTTGATTAACCAGTTCTGGACTGTTGTTGGACATAATGCACTAAATTACACTCAGATGGAATGCTGGCAAGGTACAAAACATGTTTTTGTTGAGCAGGGTATATAAACAAAAGTTTTGCATCAACTATCATGACACATTTTGTAAGAAAAGAAAAATTTAACTTGCTTTTTTTTATTTCCTTCTTTCTCTCCCGCAATCCTGCGATTATTTCCTTCCTTTTGTGTCGTTGCTTCCCGTTTGGATTTCACAATTTTCCCTTTCCCTTTCCGGATACTTTCTTGATTTGGCTCCCACCCTCTCCTTGCTGCCTTCCCGAAATGATCAAACTACCACCTCTCCTTCTTATAAGAACAAAGCGTGGGGTAGACATCGAACGAAGACATCACCACTCCCTCCTCCCAATCTCTCCAAATTCCGTTCTTCTTTCTCCTCTCTGTTCCATCCAAAAACTTTCTCCTGAAACCCTTACCACGACTGGAGCTAGAAGTGAAGGCAATGGCGGGGTCGTAGCCTATAGAGACCACCAAAACTTTTGTTTGCTCCTACCCATAACCATCTAGGAAGGTAACCCTCATTTTCCTCCCTCTCGTGCGCACTATAGCTTTTGAATCCCGTAGATCCATCTCCCCTTGAGATTTACTAAATCGGGATTATAAGGCAAATCGGAGGAGAGAAGGGATTCAAGAAGATGTATGTTTCCTGTTGTATTACAGATGTAAATTCTCCAAAAGTTATTCAAGCATTATAATGTCCTTCATGTCAAAATAAACATAAACAAAATACTATTTTTTGATTATATTTATTAAATTTAATTAAGTTCATAATTTTTCTTCTTTTAAAAATATAATAATATTAATAATTACTTAATAACAAAAATAATAGTATTAATAATTGGCGATTAGGTAGCACCTAGTTTAAGAAATAAATAAATTTATTTTTTCAATTGGTGTAGGATCCATAGTCGAACCGTCGAATCGTAGAAGCATTGCGTTGGTCACTTCGTGTAAGTAACTGCTCTTTATTATGGAATAAGCGTATTCTTTCTATTTAGGAGTGTTATCTTTGCTAATGGTATTAGATTTCTAGCAAATTTTAGGGTTGTGATTCGCACCCTTCATATCTTATTCACATAAATGCAATAGTTTTCACTTTTGCTCATAATGACCTTGATGGGTAATTTTCCTTGTTTTATTCCTTCTTGATTTCATGTTTTATTTTTCACCCTTCATGATTTCAATATTTACTATTTATTTCATATATTTGATGTGACAAATCTCATTAACTCAGTTTCATAAGTGTTATAAATATTGTGGACATTTTGTAGTATTTTTATGTTGATTGTGATGCATGAAATATAACTAATATTATAATATTATTATGTCGGTATTAAACCTTTTTGTGATGGCTAGCAGGTACGACGGGTCCTTCAGTGAAATCAGTGAATTTATTATGGGATTGGTGCTACCTTTCATTGTTTCAGGGTGTTGTATTAAACCAACAATATATATAAGTGTATATATGTGTGTGTGTGTGTGTGTGTGTGTGTTATTAGGTAGTGTGAAATGATTGATTGTTCATATCTGTACCATTACAACTGATATTGTAACATGTATAATCTTTCAGAAAAGTGCATGTGTTCAAATAATTTTTATTCATGATCATAAACATTTGATAGTCCTTGCTAATTTTTTTATACACATAGTGTTATGTCCCTATTTATTGGTCATACTACTTGTCTCATTTTTGTTACCGTTTATGCTTTAATAAATATTAGTTATTTATGGAGTTTGATTTTCAAACCCACCCGTTCATATTTTAATATAATAGGTTTCACACAACCATTTATCGGGTCATCTCCGCCGGAGTAGACTTTTCAAATTTAGATTTATTTCTGGTATTTTTTAGTATCGTATAAGTTATTGTATTTTTCTTTCTGGGTCGGGTAGTTATTTCCTTGTTTTCATTTTAGTTTCTTTTTGTTGTATTGGTTGTATCTATATTTATGAAATAAAAAAAAATTGAATTCTTCTTAATTCTTTCTATTATTACTTGCATATTCTTTTTCCTCTTTAGAATACATAACAAGTTCAATTCTTTTCTTCATGTCTTGTGTTACCGAGGTGTATCGCTTTCTGGACCTGAAGTGTGACAGAGTGGTATCCGAGACTGTGCTCTGTATTTAACCTTCATTTACTTTGCATCTCATACCCATTGTATTCATAGATTTTGGTAAGGGATAGGTTATTCTTATAAATCAGTTATTTAATCAATTTTAAATTTTCGTATCTTTCGATTGTTTAGAATGACTCCGAAACGAAGAAGTGTTGTTGCCGCTCGTGGAAGAGGAGTTCAGAGAGCTACTATAAGTGAGGTGCTTGTTCCTAGGGTTCTCCGCTCCCCTAATCGCCATCGTGCTGTTCCAGCTGAAATCGCCAAGACTGCTGGGGCACAAAGTCTCAACTTGGCGACTATCATGGAGGTGGCAACACAAAATATTTCCCAAGTGTTACTAGCTAACTTTGTAGCTCAAATTGCATAAGCGGTCAAAGCTATCCAGCAAGCGGTGCAACCAGCAATACAAGCCACTCAACCAGTCTCACCAGTGGCCCCTATGGAGACTTAACCCAATCAACCATTGGAAATGACCAACATGAGCACTATGGATGGAGTGATGGATCAGTTTTGGAAAACACATCCTCCTATCTTTAATGGCACGGTGGACTCGATCAAGTGTGATGCATGGATTCATGATATAGAAAAGAAGCTTCGAGAATAAAATGTCTTGAAGATAGTAAGGTAGACATTGCGACATTCTACTTGCTTGAAGGAGCTGATGATTGGTGGAAAAGTCATCGTCACAACACTTTTGGGCTTGATGCAGTAGTATCTTGGGTGGATTTTGAAAAATTATTACTGGAACAATATTTCCCTATGGCGGACCAAGCAAGCTCATGAATGACTTGAGGAAGCTGGAGCAAGCGGCGAAGGCAGTTTGGGAGTAAGACATGCAATTTGTCAGTGTCGTCCATTTCATCCTATCAATTAATCAACATGAAGATAAAAAATTCTATCATCTACTGGTTGGCTTGAGAGAGGATATTTGGAGGTGCCTATCGGCAGTTAAGTGCATGACTTATAGAGAACTGGTGGATCAAACTATTCATGCGGAGATGGAGATCAATGCCTTGAGGAAAAACATGCTGGGAAGTGGGAGAATTCCGATACATAAGCCAATGGGAGCTCCCAAAAAAAGCAGCATCAAAATCACCAGGCGCAAAAGTCTAAATCAAATCCTCAATGCCTTCATTGTGGGAAATGACATTCTGGGACTTGTAATTTGGTTGTCACTAAGTGCTTCAATTGTTGTATTACTGATCATAAAACTAAGGATTGTCCCCTTAAAGTTCAAGGTCAGTCGCAAACGACAAACACCCAGGAAAATAATTCCAAGTCTCATCACAAGATTAAGCTGCGTAAGTCAAATGGACAATAATTTTAGAAGTATCACGGAAAAGTTCAAGCAAAGCAAAATCATTTTCAGCCTCAACAACAACAACAAATGGTGGCGTCTCAACCGTATCAGTAGCGTCCTCATGCACCATAGTACTAGCAGTACCAACAACCTCAACAACTACCTCTGATGTATCAACATCCTTCAATGGTGCAGTACCAGCCTCAGCGATCTCAGGCTCCAAGGCAGTCTAGGCAGGCGATTCCACTGTGTGCATCTGTTATGACCCAGCAAGAAGCTCATGAAGCTTCTGCTGCGGTGATTGGTGTTGTCTCTATTTTAAAGCAACCAACAAGAGAATTATTTAACTTTGTTGCATCGAATATATTCGTATTATACCAATTTGCATTCAATACATTTGAGTTATTCAGTAGATTCAGATTCATCCTTGTCTGTCACCCATTATTTACTTGATTGTGAGTTGCTATTAAGAAAGCACATATACTCGATACACTCATAAATTTTTCCCACTAGTTGAGTTGAGCTTGGGTGTGAATTTGGAGACCAAAATTTTTAAATGAGGGTAGTTTGTAAAAACAGAAAAATTTTAACTTCCTTTTTTTTTCCTTCTTTCTCTTCCGCAATCATGTGAATATTTCCTTCCTTCTGTGTCGCTGCTTCCCGATTGGATTTCACAAATTTTCCTTTTCCCTTTATGGTTATCTTCCCGATTTGGCTCCTGCCCTCTCCTTGCCGCCTTCCCGAAATGATCGACTATATTACATGTTACATTACATTAGGAAACCTTACACTCCACGCCTATTATGACTTTCTGATTAGGCAGCAGATATTGAGAATTCTCGGTCCATCACAGGTTTTTTCTCATTTCTTAGCCCCACACCTATCTTGTGAACTGTAAAGAAACAACACGTGGTAGCTAGGTCATCTACCTAAGCAGAATACAACGCTCGTGCAATTTCCACCTCAGATGTTATTTGGTTGCATCATCTCCTTCATGATTTTGGCATTCAACAGTCACAATCTCCTGCCATGGCAATAGCAAACAACTGATGTTCCATGCCCATTCTAAATTTGTCGAGATCAATTATCGTCTCAGTAGAGACCACATCAGATCAGGGCAGCTCTAAATTCATTGTATCAACACCCATGATCAATTTACAGTACAAACAACGATTCAACTTGCTTCGCTCCAAGCTGATGGTTCTCTTTAGATCCATCAACTTGGTGGGGGATAATACCACTACCATGCCAGCTTTAAGCTTTAAAGTAATATAACACACTTCTAACAACCCAACTGTCCAGATATAGAGCAACCACAAATAAGCGTTGAGATAGATTTGTTATTATACTTATTGCTTGAATCTTCTTCCCACTTCATATATTTTGTACTTTACCCCATGATCATTAGAATGGAATGAAATATGATGTCTGCTGTATGAGGTCAACGGGCTCGGCCTTTAAAAATAAGGCTCTACTTATTGATTTGCTCGGTTCTGATATATGTTATTTTGACAGTTAATGAATTGATAACATTTCTCGAATGTTAATTGCTGCGGAAATCATTTTATGACGCAAAGTTAAACATTTGGTTGCTTACAAATTGTGGAGGATGTTTAAAACCTCATGGCCTCAGAATGTAAGTGTACTTTAAGAATCGGTCGAAATGTTCCAGTTGAGGGAGCATAGATTTGAGTGGATGGTTGGTAATTACTTTGATCGGGTGCAATTGAAAATATGGTTGGAGCAGAGACAATTAAAGTAAATGTTAGCTTTTCAATAATTGGATTCCTAACCTCGACTTGACTGAGGATCCGAAGGGTGTAATAGATGGGTAATTATTTTCCTAGCTCCTCCTAAACTATAACTGAACTGATGGCTTCCGAGCTGACTTCCAAATATAGTGTGAGTTTTTCTTTTGGCTTTGGGCTTTTCAGCAATGAGACGAGGCTAGTGATTGCTTTAGGCTTTGGAAATCTTGCTCACATTCAGTCAACCATTCAATTTTTTTAGCTTTCTTTAGTATTTTGAAGAAAGTGACATATTTGTCACCGAACTTAGAGATGAATCAGTTGAGTACTACAATTCTATCAATTAAAGTCTACACTTCCTTTATATTCTGAGGAGAAGACATATTTACGAGCACCTATACTTTCTTCAGGCTGACTTTTATTGCCTCGGGTGTCAGAAGTTATACCAGGAATTTCTCGGTCGACACTCCAAACATACACTTAAATGGATTCAATTTTATATTATATTTTTTTTTAGCATTTGGAAGGTTTGTTTTAAGTCATTCAATTGTTCTTCGGTCGATCTGCTTTTAACTAAAACATCAGCAACATAGAGTTCAATCTCCTTCTCTTTTTGTTTGGCAAATATTACATTCATAAGGCTATGGTAAGTAGCCCCAATGTTTATAGTCGAAAACACATTATAATATAACAACAAAAATCCTTCACTTGTAATACATTTAGTCTTCTTAGCGTTAGTCTGCTTCATCTTGATTTGGCATTAGCCGAAGAATGCGTACAAAAAACTCATGACTGAATGTCCAATTGTAGAATCCACCAATGCATCAATCCTTGGTAGGGGTAACCATCCTTGGGGCAAGACACATTTAGATTTGTGAGTTGACACACATCCTCCATTTTTCATTAGACTTCTGCACCATTGCCACATTAGATACTTAACAGGGATATTTTACCTCTCAGATATAACTTGCTTTCTTGAGCTTTTGTACCTCCTCACAAATTGGCCCAATGAAAGTTATAGCTGCTGATATGATCTTCTGCAACACTAATTGGATGACTGAACTGACAGTGATGGCATGCTACGTCTATTGGAATGCCCTGCATCTCAACAACAAACTAGTTGAATACGCCATGGTGCTCCTGGAGAGCCCAGATCAATGAATCATTGTGCTCTGCATGTCAGATTTGTCAAGTTCACCGAGGATCTCGATGGTAGTTTCATCAAATTCAATACCCCCTTCTCACTATTGTTGGATGTTCAACACTTCTTGCTCCATGCTACATACCGCCCGGAGGTAGTACATCCAAGACTACTTTAGATTTCCACGAAAGGTCGCAATTTCTCCATCTAATGGAAATTTTACCGCTACATGGTATGCAGACACTACTGCTCTAAAATTATTAAGCAATGGGCGCCCGAAGATTGCACTGTAGGTTTATGGCGTGTCGACCTCCATGAAGTTCTCCATTTGTAAATTGGCTTCCACCCTCTTCCAAGGTGACTAACAACCCAATTATGCACAAAGCCTTCTTTCATTTGCCAAAAAACCCATACAATAGGTCATTTAGTATGGCTAGGCAATCATTTGAAAGGTGCATTTTGTCAAAGACTTATTTGAACAGTATGTTCCCGGAACTAGTTGTATCAACTAATATAATACTCACCTGGTAGTTGTTATTTATCATTGTAACTACTACCATGTCATTTTAAGGATTTCCCTTGAGGGGCAAATCTAAATCAGTAAAGATGATTGGGGGATGGGGCTTCCACTTTGAGGCAGAAGCAACAACACAATACTCCCTCGATCGGAGTCTCTTTTGGTTGGCTCTTCTGATCGAGTCTCTACCCAGTATGGCTGACTCTATCACAACAATATGGATACTATTTGCTTGGGCATGCTTATCTGAGTTATCTTCTGCAAGTGCCTTCCCCTGCAGCTGGGTTGTGCTTCATGAGCAACAAATTCCTTGAACTTTCCAGCTCGAATCAGTTCCTTGACTAGGCTTCAGAGGTGTATGTACTCCTCTATGTCATGGCCATGGTTGGTATTTTGGAGAAAAGCCCTAGTTCTCATCGATGAAGCGTCCCTAAAGTGCTTCTTGTCCTAAGTAGGTTCCATCAACTTCTGCATTAAAACCTGCAATTAGCTGAGTAGGTTTTGGTATTCCTTGTTCACCACTTGAGTGATCAGTCGATCAGCTGCGCCTTAATGAATTTTGGTCAGCCTCTCTATCTCTAAGAGATGACCACCCTCTTTCTAATTTGGGACCAAGGCCATCCTTCCCCCCTTTGCCCGTCATCCCACGAGCCTTTTTTGCCTGAGCGATGGTCAAACTTTTTGCCTTTTGAGATAGGTAAATTGACATACCCCTCTACCACGATATGGTCTTTGGCTAACTCTAGGAGTTTGTCCAAAGTGTCAAGTTTTCTTCAACCTATAAAGAACTTAAATTGTTTGCTCCCTAATCCTTGTGCCAGGGTCGCCTTTGTGATCGTTGGCTCCAGATTCTGCATTCTAGCATCTCATTTTGGAACCGCATAACATATGCCTGGAGGGTCTTTGACGTGCCATAAAGCTTCCAAATCTTGCGGAGCTTTTTTGGTGCTAGTGAAATACACCATGAATAACCTCTTGAACTCTCTGAAGAAAGTAATAACTCCAACCGATAGTCTATCGAACAACCTGAGAGTCGGATCCCTCAGCATAGTGTAAAATAATCGACACTTCAATGCGTCAGAAGCTTTGAGAAGGTATATTGACCAGATCACTTTGACCCATTTATGGCTCTAAAAATGGAAACTTGAACTTCCCGGGGGGCTCTGCATCAATAATCTTCCAGGAGAATGCATTCTCCAGTTGGTGGCAAAACTTCATTCGACCCGCTTGTGCTCTGTTCCTTGGCATGTGTCCAACATTGTCTTGGTACCGGGATTCTTCTACTATTTAGCTCCTCGACACGTACCCAACACTATCTTAGCCTTGGGGTTTTGGTACTTGAAGATTAGGTTTTGGAAGAGCCCATGCTATCCCCTCGAGCATTATGCGGGTTAGTTCTGTCATCTGGCATGCTATTTGATCATAGAGTTACTGAATTTGTTGTTGCACGAATTCTCAGACGGAATCCATAATAGAAGTTTCCCCCTAGTGGTTTCCTTCTTTATGATGCGCTCCTCTTCTTGTTGGAGGCATAACTCCATGCTCACAATACCTTTTAGGATGTTGGATCCCAAAATATCCTTTGGGCTCCCAAAGGATAGAGCATTGTATGGATGAGAGAAATAAAAAAATAAGGAAGTAGTGAGAGTAGAGAGTAAAGTACACAATAATACAGTTTCTCTTGAAATAGGTTCAAAAGTCTTTCTTGAAGAAATTCCCCACAATAATACAATTTCTCTTGGGGAATTGATTAATGAAATATTACAATTGATTAATGAAACATATTTGTCCTTCATTAAATAGAAATATTACAATTGATTAATGAACCAATACAACTTTACATATTTGTAACTGATTCTGGCATTTTTTGGCATTGGTAATCACTTTTAGCACAATTTCATATTTGTTAGTGCACACCTTGGCCACCTGATTGTCGTCGTGTCAGTTGAAAGTCCTTTGGTCGGTCGATAGGTTTTCAATCGACTTTCCCAAGTGAACACTTTATGGAGACCACCTTATCTTTAGAACTAGTTTATTCCGTCAGCCAGGGGGTGGGTCACCATCATATGATGGGTAGCCTTCCTTCGGACATGAGGTCTTCATCGATGGTTTAAAAGTTATGTGGGGCGACCATTGACCTTCTTTGTGAGTGACCAAGAATCGGTTGAGGGAATCAATTTCGTATGGTTGTTCCCCAGTTTTGTCGGACAATATTCATAGCTTGGATTTTCTTTCCTTCAATGAGCCCATGATCCGACCAAATGAAGTGATGCTCGATGGCTCAATTTTTCGACTGTGATTATGCAGTATTTTGTAATCTTCCTCGTGTGATCCATTGAATTTCTTCTAGATTCGTGTGATCAGATTTTCAGTGTTTGTGTACAAACATATAAACATAGCCCCTAGCTAACACAAATATGGATTGTGTGTGTAGATATTATTATTATTATTATTATTTGAATCAGATTAAACTGATGGTTAAACATAAATTTAAATTTAAACAACTTTTATGCTAAATATATTGCGTAAATATAACACAAATTGCAAGCGCCATTATTAGACCTTGAAGCTGACTGCTCTCACCAAGCTTAGGTAGGCGAAACAACCAAACCGACCTACTAAATCAAAGAAGATGGAGAAAATGACTGGTAGTATATGATTGATGGATAGTGCTAGGTTTATCTTAATCATTAGAGGTTAACATTCCTCTTTCTCTTGATGCGATAAGCCATTCAGACATAATTTTTTTTATAAAATTAAATAGGTAAGTTTGGCTGAAAATTGCAGGTAAATCCGACGGTATTTAAGGGTTTATGTTTGATTTGCGTTGGATTTGCGTCTGTTTTTTTTTTCAATAAATAGGTAAGTTTGGCTGAAAATTGCAGGTAAATTCGACGGTATTTAAGGGTTTGTGTTTGATTTGCGTCTGTTTTTCTTTTTTTCACCGGTGAAACAGGGGTCGATAATATATTTTTCGTTTATGTACCGTTGAAATAATCGGTCGCAATTTTCTTGCGTCAACTTTGTGTCGGTTCTCGTTGAGACTATGAGTACGCCTGAATTTGCGTCGAAAAAATCGGATTAACGTCGGAATAACATCGGATTAGCATCAAATAATATTGAAGAACACGGATAAAAATTGTCATTTTATCATCGGCTTATTGGACGCAAATTTGACGCAAATCAAACGCAAACCTGTAACATAGAAAAAAATATAAAAAAACAGTTACATTTCCACAACTTGAACAATAAAATAAATCCACAACGCAACAATATCTTATACAATCATAGATAATTAACATTAACAAAGATTACAACTCGAGTAAATATCAATAATGCAAAATCATAGAACCAAAGTGTCCCAAAAAAACAACAACAAAAAAAACCAAAAAAATCTAAAGTTAATGTTCAAACTAATGTTAAAAATAAATTAAAGTAATGCCTAATGTCATCTCACTCCCTCTTCTCCTCCTCCTCCTCTACGTTTTTCATCGGCCGTTTGCCCCGACGTTTTACTAAAGTGTATCCCATGCAAACTATAGAGTCCTCGATCATTTGTTGGCCTTCTAGCATCTCAGTGGGCAATTGACGAATCATTTCATTCATCGCAGTGACCTGCCTAGTTATAGCATCGTGGTCTTGCTGTGAGGAGTTAGAGGAACTCAGAACGGGAACATGGAAGATCATGGTTTCGAAGGTTATGCCCTTCGCACTAATGTCATGAACCCTCCACTTCTTCTCTGCTTCCTGAGTCCACAACTCAAACTCGGACCGCACGGTGGTAGCGTGGCTACAACTGCTGTTGGCGGAAGTCTCAAGCTGAGTGTCAAGTGCCTCTACTAATGCTACTCAAACTTCTACAACAAAATTAAAATCAATGTCTAATTGAAATTTTGAATAGTAAGAGATAAATCTAAGTTTTAAATTTCTTTTTTTACTTACAGCAACCCTTCGGGAATGCTCCGAGACTCACTGCTGCGTCCCCAGACACCGATGAGTTTTAACATGCAGCTCCAAAACGGAGGGCTCATGACTCAACTCCTTCATCTGTGTAGCATATACGATTAGTTAGCGTCACATATTTACATAATGTTGAATTTTTAAATATTTAAAAGAAGTTTACCAACCTCATGTAGTGCTCCGTATGGTGGACTAATCCTCCAATATGGAGCGCAGCTCCCCTGGTGCCCTCCCATTGAATATAAGCCAAGAGGAAGGTTTGAATAAAAGTGAGTTCAACATGCTTGTTGTCCGAATGAGAATCTGCCAAAGATCTAGCCTCCAACACTCATGTGTCATAAAATTCCCAAGTCTCTTACCTTGAAACACAAGTTAAACCCTGTCGACCAGATTCCCTCTTCACTCGCAATAAGATTTACAATGAGCAGCACGTGAATCATCATAGTGGAAAGCCTGGATAGTTACACCTGTGAATATAGCGACATGATCTGCTTAATATGTCTATTGTTCCAAGGCGATGACTTATCAGAATTGTTGAGATATGGGTGTTATTGGACTTGAGTTGGCAATAGTGTATCAGACAATTTGTTATCCAGTGAATTCCCCTTTTCGTGTCAACCATTTAATTCAAAAAAAAAGTCTAAGGAAAGACTAACCAAAACCTTTCATTTTTTCATTCATGAACTAACAGAAAATTGGTTTACAAAAATGGGTTTACAAAATATTTTAAAAAAATTATAGATAACTCTCAAAATAGAACCACACATTAGAAGATTTCTTGTTGGCTCTTTCACTTTAGCTGCCTCGGCCAGCCTCCTCATTCTCGAGTTCGAAGTCAGTGACCAATATAGAGAACTTATCTAGATCAACCCAGTTAGGGGTAACTAGTTTGATTTTTGTCATATGACCAACAATGTACATGACTCCTTCATGAAATTTATTTTTAATAAGAGCCTTTTGTATGTGATTAGAAGAAAGTTCGGGAAAGAAGTCATCAGGTGTTTTAATCATAGCCATGTGTTCCTTCAAAACTTAATTATCTTCTTCCAGAATAATTTCTTCTACTTTAGCTTTCTTTAACCTCTCTTCCACCTTTGTCAGCCTCTGCTCAAGTTCTAGTCAAGCTCGACTCTCCTAACAAAGAAGGGTTGATTGATTGTGAGGTGCTTGTCAAGCCATAATATGATATTGGTCAGTTGTTTGACAGAGACCAACCAAGCTCTTTCCTAGTAGAAATTTATTTAGGCTTAGAGACTACATCACCTCAACCATTATGGAGTCATAGCTGGTGGTGGTCGTAGATTCAAAGTTCTAATCCTTTCAGAGATCAATCAGAGCAAATCTGTCACCAAGGCTAAGTTTCACTTAAGCCTCATTTGTCTACATGGAATTCATTTAAACATGAACCCTTGCAGTTCTTTCAAGATGAGATGGGTGGAAGGTTGCTCTCATTAAGTCATATCCTTAGTGCATTTCTGGTAGTAAAATTGGAAGTCATGACTTGAATCAGTAGTGGAAGCCTTCCCCTTATGTTGACACTCCACTTCAAGCTGAGCCAACTTAAGCAAGTCAATCTCACTGAGGCGTTCGATCAACTATTCCTCTAGATGACCCCTCTGATGTTCTGATAATGACATTATAAGTTCCTCACTCGCGTCAATAAGAAAAATACAGTTGGATTCACCCCTCACCGGCAAAGACAGGAATTTTGTGGTTATCAATTTGCAATTAGGCTGTATTGTTTGTCGTCTAATCATGAATTTTCTCTCATGATGACTCAATGACCACGACTTTATATATGCTTAATAATATAAGATAAATATGGACGTAATAAATATTCAATAATTTTAATTTCACACTTATCAACGCAAGTATACATATCGCTCAAGTAATATATGGCTCTAATGGAGTCTTAGATATCGATCCCACAGGGAGTAAGATTAGAACTACGAACTAAGACCTTAGAAAAGAAATACTTTAATCACAACAACGAAGTTCAATTTGCTTATCTGTCACTAATAGACAATTGAAATAAATATGTAATTTTAATAACTATTAAATAACTAAATATACTAATGAAGATTCAAATGTGATATTCAATATATTAGAAAGCATCATTCTTCTTGTCAAGAAATATAGTGAATGGATAAATTGAATTAGTTTAAATTATATTGTGCCAAATAGGAGCATACCTAATCTTTACCCTTTGGTCCAGGCATAAAGAACATTGACTAATCCTATGCTTGTTTACTGAATCTGCGGCTAGGCTGGGAGGATATCCGCTCTCACTTTAGAGCTCCCACGTTCCCCTCGCCTGAGGGCTAATATCTACACTTTAGCACCCAAACGATGGGACTGAATCAGAGATTTTAGTCTGTCACTCTAAAATCTCCAATTCTACGCCAAATCTCCAATTCTACGC
>NW_018164825.1:128837-129740 GCF_001263595.1 Phalaenopsis equestris | reverse complement strand
CATATATAAAATCATATATAAAAGCAAAGTCATACAAACTTCAATAAGTAAATACCACTTATCTCTAATTCCTCCACAAGCAAAGTCCTCGAAGTTCCTCTGAGTCTCTTCCTTTCTTTACAACACACAGAATTCCTCTTCGAAGCAGCAAGGAGGAAGAAATCTCTCACTTTCCCTCCACTCTTACAATCTCTCGAAGAATTCCTCACAATTTTCACACTCTAGCAAACATTAATGGAACCTTTCTAACCTCCAGGAACTCTATCATCTTAAAACATCAAAAATACCTTTCTTTAAAGTGCAATATCATTAAAAATAGTATAAAATAGGTATGAAAATCTCAACATATTTTTTTCTGGTCAAAATCCCCCAAACTTAACTTATACTTGTCCTCAAGTAATTTTATTACTACATAAAAGTTATGCTCTATTGTAGTAAAGTTTTAATTCAGAAATACTCTAAGTTGGATTTAGATAAATATCATAGTGAGATTTTCAGAAAAATTCAAGTTATTGAATTAACTCTGTAGCCACAAGATTATCTAGTCATCAAGTTTGAGAGTTCTAGTCTTCTATTTATTGCAAGAATGACTATATGTTGCAATATTAAGTCACTCAGAATATCCAAAAGATAGGAACTTCATGAGAACTCTAATAGTAAAAGACTTATTCCATAAATATAAGTTCAGGAATGTATTTAAGTTTTCCCTTTAGGTAGGTCCAGTGAAGCCAATTTTTGATTAGACAAATCCTCAAGCTTCTCCTCACTTCCGTAATTTTTTCTTTCTTTCATTTGGATTGATTTCAATCATATATATTTTTCTTTTCTTTTCAGTGATTGTTTTCAATCATTTCTTTTTCCTTTTTAAAGTGAGGATTACGACATCTGGCCAGCCTTTAATGA
>NW_018164825.1:126268-127997 GCF_001263595.1 Phalaenopsis equestris | reverse complement strand
GGTGGATTGGGCTGATACTGAGTATATCGTGGGCACTCAGGAAAAGTAACATCAGGCTCACCTCTGTAGTGTCGGGCCTGAGCTTCATAATAAGCTATCTTAAAATCTGACTGCCTTTGAAGGTACTCACTATCGTAATCATGTCGATGTTCTAAACCTCCAATCCTTTCATTTTTTAATTCTATGCTCTTCCGCTGCAAGATCAACTCATTAATCAATTCAGTCAGAGTAGGGGAACTAAAAGGTGGAAGGTCATAACTTGTAGAGGGGACATCTCTACTTGTAGAATGTTCTTCACTCCTACTTCCAGTTCTCCATTTCTCATGGGATTCATAAGTTTTTTACTAATGGGTTCCATAGGATAAATCCTTTCTTCATCTCCAGCTTCTACTCCAAAAAGTTGGCAAAGTGCATAAATAAGGCCAGGATGACCTAGACCTCCACTTGTCTCACTCATTGTCGTAGTTAATATATTCTTAAAAATTATTCTCCCCACATTTATAGTTCTATTATTCTGAATACTGAAATAGCTCTATCTCTAGTTACCTCACTATGGTGATAAGTCGGTAACAGAGTAGAAGAAATAAAATAGTGTCACGCTTTAGAGGTGACATTCAACATGGAAGCAGAAAAATTTACCCGTTCTCGCTGCTTTATTTTACATGTTCCTTTCCCATCAATGAGAAAGTTAATCACATCATTTAGGGGGCCTTCCATCGTACTAAAGGATTCATAGTGGCAGCTATAAGGGTCTGGGACTTCGTCAAAAGTGTTGACGCGGGCGACAGTAAATTCAACAGAGAATCCCCGCACTTGAACGATTCCATCTTCAGAATAGATTACGTTGGTGTAGAACTCCTTCACAACATTTGCACCAACTTTATTGGTGGTGTAAAAAAAGTTTTCCCATCTCCGCTCGGCAATAACTCGTTCAATCTCTCATCCCGAGCTCTCAAAAACTCGATCTTGTATGCACTTCTTTCCTTTAAATACTGGAGTAAATCTTGTTTGAGTTGTTTGAGCCATCGCATTGACAAAGCTGGACTCGTCGAACTCAACCCACTCAAGTCATCTCTTTTTTCTTGGAGCCATTTCAATCTAATCATAATTATAGAAAAATTCCAAAATATACTTCAAATATGCTAATAATGGCTTCCAAGAGTAATTCTAAGAGTTCAATACTAAGTTCCATGAATTTCTCCCTAATATTTTCTTCACACTCTCAAATTTTTTGGATTCTCTCAATGTGGAAGAAATTCATGGTAAAAATCAAATATTTTTAACTTGGAGTGAAGCTTTTACATAGAGATGATCAAATTTGGTGTCAAAAAGCCTTGAAATTGCCTCCCAATCCAAGATCACACAAGCCCTAGGTCAAAAATTGCGTTTTTTAGGAGGAATGGGATGATGAATAGTGGCGGTTGACTGGTCAAAATCGCGGTTAAAGGTGTTTTTTCACGAGCTCGCCGTCGGCGCGCTCTATTGGAATTAAATCCTAAGTTTCAGGAAAAATCCGTCGTCGGCGACTTTGAGGGCGCCGTCAGCGGGCTCTATTGATTTTGTCCAAATTCCAAATTTTTGCAATTTCGATCAATTCCAAGCCGAAACGACATCCGTTTAATCATTATAGACATAATTTTAAGTGACTAAATGATGTACTTAGCACAAATAAACTTTCACAACACAAAACATCACATTTATATATAAATTCCAAGGGGTACAATATACG
>NW_018164825.1:123888-125169 GCF_001263595.1 Phalaenopsis equestris | reverse complement strand
GAGATATTATTAATTGCATTCATGACATTTTGTATCTCCTTCTCCAATTTCTTGATTTTGCGCAGGATCACCAGTGACTTCTCAGGAATTAAGGGTTGAACTGACAGTGAATTCTGAGATGATTGATCTACTATAATGGCCATGTCATTTTCATCTTCAAAAGCTGGGAATCTCTCAGTTGGGTCCAAAGGCTTCCAAGGTAGAAGTACATTTTCTCAATTTTTGTAGGATACTTGAAACTGACTGCAAAGTGAGAAAATTGTGGAAGGGTGTCCAAGCCCATAAGTTGATCCATGAACGATCAGACCCTTCACAATTATTGATCCAATATCGATCGGTAGTCCCCTTTAGATGCAGTAATTCCGAATAGCACTTTCCTTAGAAACTTTACCAATCTTCATTGTCGGTAATAGTTACGCAGAAATGAAAAAGTGCCAGTGTTTTGAAACGGGATTTAGGAGTGTTGCAGAAAAACTAACATACCCGATTTCTCTCATTTCCCAGTTGTCAGTTTTGTCCGTTAAATATTGGTAAATTTAATTCATCTGGTTTCTTGTCGGGACGAAATTAAAATAGTGGCAGACATGAACGTTCTCGATCATGTATAATTCGTTGATCCGTGCAGGAGTGAAAGTGATCCATCTACCTCGCACATAAACAACTCCTTGGTTGATTTCATGCAAATTTGCATAAAATTCTTTTACCACATGAACAACCAAGGCTGCGGTAGTATAGCACATCACTTCCCATCTTCGTCGCACTATCGTCTCTTCAATTGCCATCGTGGGATTATTCAATCCGTGATTTACGAATCCTCGTTCCTTGATCTATCTTTACTTCGTCAGTAACTTGTTGAAGATTCGCTGTGCTACCGCACTAATAAAGTTTCACCGATTGAAAACTCGCATTCTGGGATTATCAGAGGAATTGGACGTCATAGGAATGAAATTGGTGGAGGTTCACTTCATTTTGGGAGGAAAATATGAACTAGAAATCGAATTTGGGAGTTTAAAAGGGTAACTCCCAACCAAAAACCGCCAAAAACCACCATTTGAACCCAAGAAACCGCCATCTTGCCGGTCTTGCCGTAGGCGAGGTCGAGGGCGCCGGGGCGGGGGCGCCGTCGGCGAGCCTCTGTATTTATTTTGCCTGGACTCTTGGGAAAAACCCGTCGTCGGTGCCCAAGGCAAAAATTGCACAGTTTCGTTATGGTCCGAATGCGTTCCAATTTTTCTCAATGGATCCAATTTTTATGATGATTCAAGGGTAAATAAGAGTAGT
>NW_018164825.1:123383-123802 GCF_001263595.1 Phalaenopsis equestris | reverse complement strand
AGATAAATATGGGTTGCCTCCCATAAAGTGCTTGGTTTAACGTCGTCAGCCCGACCTATTCAGGTGTATTCAGGTTGACTGATCATTAAAACCTCTTTAAAATTTGGTCTTTTACCTTAAACATACGGTTTTAATCTGTGTCCATTTACTTTAAATCTATTTCCAGTTTTCTGATCTTCAATTTCAACAGCTCTGTAAGTATAAAATTGAGTCACAGTAAAGGGTCCTAACCAACGAGACTTCAATTTCCCAGAGCCTAGTGTTGTAAAGCAAAACTTCTTGTCCTGGTTCCAAATTCTTTTGGTTAATTTTTTCTGGTTATCCTTTTGATAATGCCGTAACTTTAGTTTTTTCTTATAAATTCTATCGTTATTATAAGACTCTTTTCTTAATTATTCCAATTCATTTAATTGTAACAA
>NW_018164825.1:116820-123283 GCF_001263595.1 Phalaenopsis equestris | reverse complement strand
TTTTATTTATGGAATATAATCTCTTAGGTTTTAGTCCAGCTGTGGACAATTTACATTGTAAAAGATCCGACTTTGTTAAATCAAAATGAGGGTTTGACCAAATTACCAAGGAACATAGAACAAAGTTTTATTTATGGAATATAATCTCTTAGGTTTTAGTTCAGCTGTGGACAATTTACATTGTAGAAGATCTGACTTTGTTAAATCAAAAAGAGGGTCTGACCAAATTACCAAGGAACATAGAACAAATGTTCGGTGAGAGAGGTACACTCTCATCAAATTATGAATTGATTAGCTTGGCTCGACTGGGTCGATTAGTCTTGCGATCTTCTTGCAGGGGATCTTCATTCATCATGCTTTCTCATTACAGATCGTTGGATCCCTGTGAGATCTGCACTGGCGTCTTTTTGCTATGAATATTTTAATTTCTCGATTCTCTTTATTTCTTGAATATGGCGTTGTGATAAGAATAAGTAAATTAAATGCAAAAAAATTAGGGATCTTCATTCATCATGCTTTCTCATTACAGATCGCTGGATCCCTGTGAGATCTGCACTGGCCTCTTTTTGTTATGAATATTTTAAATTCTCGATTCTCTTTACTTCTTGAATATGATGTTGTGAAAATAATAAGTAAATTAAATGCAAAAAAAAAATTAAATCTCATTCAATTACAATTAATGACTCAAAGATTGAACTCTCTTGATTTTAAAGCTTCTGATTTCTATAAAAAGTTCTGAACATGAAAGTGGGAGCCTCTTCCTCTTCACGTCAACTTTCTTCTTTTTCTCACCCTCGATGATCCCATCCTTTGGCTTCTCCAAAAATTAAATGCAAAAAAATAGATCTATTTCAAAATTATCTCAAAATAGATCTACAATTTTTGAAACTTATCATATAAATTTTTTTTTAAGGAAACCTAGCAAAACTTCCATCAAAACATTTTTTATTTTTGAATAAAATCTATAAAAATAATTTTTATATTTTATTTAATTTACATAAATTTATTACTCTAAATAATAATTACTATAATTTACTACTTTTTCTAGTCCTTCAATATTTTATGTTCTTTTCATTTTCCCAACTATCCAAAACAATATGCTTTTTAAACAAATTTTAAACATATTTAAGTAACTTATAATAAACATAAAATGTACTTTTTCAAAAAATTTATAATGTTCAATTTGTTTAAATAAATAAAAAAATAACAAGCCTACATTATTATTCCTAACTTTTTTTGGAAATACAAACATTAAAACAAAATGTCAATAAAATATTATGTTTATAGTATATTTATGTTAAAAATCTATGCATGAAAATATGCACTTGAATTTAAGAATGTCAAAAAATATTGACATTTTTTATTTAATTTTAAAATTTTGATTAGTATAAATGAAAACATTAAAATTTAGCTCTTAAATATGCAAATATATAAGAAATGTGTGGAATTTATGTGAACGCCCCAAAATGTAATTATGTTTTTCTTTTATTCTTTAAGCTAAAAAATGATTGTGTGAAGAGAAGTCTAGAAGGATTTTATTAATAGAAAAATAAATAAATATATAAATAAAATATTTAGAAAAAAAAAACACTTAACACAATCTCTCCAATTAGGGAAAATATTTTGTCTGGAGTCCGATAACAAATGTGATGCATATGTGAGCTTCTCAAGCAAAGAAATGCATGTAATGAAGCATAAGAGAGTGTCCCATCACCTTATTTATAGAAATCAGAAGCTTAAAAATAAGGAAGTTAAATATTTGCGTCATTAATTGTAATTGAGTGAGATCTAATTTTTTGCTTTTAATTTACTTATTCTTATCACAATGTCATTTTCAAGAAGTAAGAGAATCAGAAAACTAAAATATTACATTAGAAAGAGGCTAGTGTAGATATCACACGGATCCAACAATACATAATGAGAAAGCATGAAGTAGGAAGATCCCCTACAAGAAGATTGCAGGACCAATCGTCCCAGCCAAGCTAAGCTAGCCAAGTCATGTGGAGCCGTCCTAGGCGTAATGTGAAAAAATTTTCAGCTGGTTGACTTGATTCTTGATTTCACCATTCAACCACCTACTATGTTGCAATATCCTTTGACCAATTGGGTCACTCAAGTAGCTTCTGGTGTTTTTCCACACTTCCAACAGTGCTCCTTGCTGAGCTTGCCGTGTTTTTTTTAGTGTCTGAATTGATTCAATTCATGGGTATGAGAAAATTTTGTATTGTATTTTTTGGAATTTGACCTCTCAAGTTCTAGTTCGAGCATTATGACAATTTATGATGTAGAAGATCCGACTACATTAAATCCAAATAATGGTCTGACCGAATTACCAACGAACATAGAACAACTGTTAGGTGAGAGAGGTTCACACTCATCAAATTATGACTTGATAAGCTTAGCTTGGTTAAGTCGATTGGTTTTGCGATCTTCTTGCAAGGGATTTTCCTTTATCATGCTTTTGGATTATGGGTCGTTGGATCCCTGTGCGACCTGACCTCTTTTCGATATAAATATTTTAATTTCTCGATTAAAATGACGTTGTGATAAGAATAAGTAACTTATAATAAACATAAATTGTACTTTTTCAAAAACTTTATAATGGTTCAATTTATTTAAAAAAAATCAAAAAATAATAAGCCTGCATTATTATTCCTAACTTTTTTCGATAACAGATGCGACGCATAGACAGACTGGTTTTTTCTCCTCTGCTTCCTCTATGCATCGAAAAAATTTTCTTTCTAGACTCCTAATAATATAATGTCATGTGTGTAATATCGGATCCAACTAAAAAAATATTAAAATGGAACCGCAGACTTCAAAATAACCCCGAAATAACTTCCAACGTGTTATTTCAGGATTATTGAAGTGGAATATATGAGTTTCTCTTCAATAACACCACGGAGGTTAATTCGGGATCATTTATGGGTTATTTGGAGATTATTGAAGTGAAATACATGAGTTTTTCTTCAATAATCCTAAAATATTTCAGAAATAATCTCCGCAGTTCCACTTCAAACATCTTTGAAATAATCTCCACTATATAATTTTTTTATACAGAAATAATCTCCGCAGTTCCACTTCAAACATCTTCGAAATAATCTCCACTATATAATTTTTTTATAGTAAAGCATCTAGAAAGGGCATGAAATGTAATTATGATGAAGTTGCAGAAATATTTTTCAGACATTTGAGAGCACGTGAAACTTCTGTTGGGCCTGATGTCGAGTTTATGAGCCCCCACGGGCCCACCACAATGAAGGTGGAAATCTTCTGCGGGTCAACAACGACTTCGTAGAGCCATGTAGCTATTCTCATTTTATTTTATTTTATTTTTTTTTAAAACTATTTTTGAACTCCCATTCATAAATTCATCTTAAAAATAGAGCTCGTGAGCTGAATTTGTCTTAATTTAACCGTGGAAGGATACATCCTTGATAATTTTTATATCATTCATGTTAGTTAAATAATGTTGATGTAATAAATAGTTAATTGATTAATTTATTTCTTTTTTATAAAACAATTTAAAATCATTATGACTATTTATTTCTTTTTTATAAAACAATTTAAAATCATTATGACTATTTTTTTTTTTTCAAATAAAGCTCAAGATGATGATGAAGATCAGCTTAATAATTGTAAGCTCAAATTTGTATCAATTACAATTTATTGAATTATAATATGAATTATTTTTAAATCATGAGGCTTATTATAAAGTTATTGAATATATATTAGACTAACTATTTTATTTGTCTATATATATATATAGTCAAAGGTCAGGTGTTTAAGTTTGAAGGCTAGACGGTTGACCCTCTACACAATTCAACAAAATCAATTTGATTGATTTACTCCATTAGAGAATTGTGGTCAATAACTCTTAGATGATGGCCATCACATAAATATCCAACCAAATTGAATTAGTTTGATAACTCGCTAAAGATATCAGGTTTGATTCATAGTTGTATTGTTGGAATCAACCATGAGATCAACCTGCCCAATAAGACTAAAAAATTTGTTCTTAGCTGAGCTGACCAACAAATGTGTTGTCATAAAGGTAAGCACAAAGAGAGACATTTTTATAAGGAACAACTATCAATACAATGTGTTGTGAGTATAATATTTATTATAAAATTAATGCTAGAAGAATCTTAGAGATCTTTAATGATTTGTGTGTAATGAGTACTTGATTTGTAACGTTTAAAATAATACTTCTATGAATAGAAGGATCATTGTTGAATAAAGGGAGGACACAAAAATATTGAAAAGCACATTCTTCTCTTATTTTTGCCCTATTATATTAGCTCACAATGCTTCTTATTTAGCCCTTTTCTTGCTAGTGCCGATTCACAGAACATTATAAAAGGTGCATCGAGCTTAAACAGATCCACAAGTAATAAGAGTCGCACAAGTAGCAGAGCCAAATAGCAAGAAAATTATTAGCAATATGGACTACACAAAAAAAATTGATGACACGATAAATCAATGAATTGAAGGAGAAAATGATGACACTATTAAGAGAAACACTGGAGCAAGTGTCAAGGGCAATCCAATGGGAGTGAGTACTCCCTCCTTACAAGAATAGGTAGTGCACTGAATAAGAATACTTTTCATTGGTGAAAGGACCGCCCCTATTCCAATGGATGATGATGAGATGTACCTGCTTGACAACATTGATAAATTCATCATAAAATACGAAAGGAAGCAAACTAGAACCCCTAAATAATATCAACTAGAGAATGCTTCCTCTAAATCGCCCATCAAGGGAATGGCCTCAAAGGAGTTTAAGATTCCATCTTTAAACTCCTGTAGGAACCTCAAAGGAGTTTAAGATTCCATCCTTAAAATCTTATAGGGATAGATTTGGCCCCTTTGACCACATCACTTCATTCAAATTAATAGTTTACCTGCTTTAAATAAATGATTTTCTAGAGTATATTTTACTCTTCATGACTTTAAGGAGTTGTCACTCAAATGATACAATATTTTTCTGTTAGAATTGTTTATTTAATATGCATATTTCAAGTGTAAAAGATGAGGAATTGTGGCTTAGGGTGCTCTCCTTAAGAAAATCACAAAAAAAATATAGCAAAGTGCTTGTAGGAAAAGTGAAGAAGAAAAAGAAAGCTAGAGTTTCATTCTAGCTTACTTATGAAGGCAATTTTCTTTAGAATTTTTCTCTTCAAATGATAGGATTTCCTTCTCTTATCTTAGAATTTATTGAATTTTATTTTTGTATGGTATTTAAAGTATGATTTGTGATAGACATGGAGTGCCTTTAAGTATTTATTCTTGTTTTATAGAATTCCATTTTGTTGATGGAAACAAGCTCTATATATTGAACTAGTTTTAAATTCTATATGAAGAATTCAAGTTACTATTATTTGTTTATTTTCAAATATAATTTGTAAAAAAAAGTTACTAGTATTTATTCATATTTTCTTTGATCCTAATTTATTATATTTTTATTTCATCATAAAATATATGCATATTGCATAATCAATAAGCAAATGATAATTCATTTTACAAAATTACAGTAATACTTGGAGAATTATATATGTATCATGTTACGAAATGAGCTAGTCAAAATAAATGAAGTGTTTAATGTTGCATTTTCATGTAATGTAATTATCATATGAAATTCTAATTTAAATTATCACATATTTCATTATTCTTATGATGTAACCACCAAAATCAACAATTATTTTTAAATTATGAATAAATTTTACGTGAGTATATTTATATTATTATGTAATGAACTTATGTCGAAGTTAAGCGCTCCTTATGCTAAACCCTATTTACACTTGTATCATTTTTCAGATGAAGTGTGAGGAATTTAACATGATTTTGATAGTGCATGAAATTATTATAATGTGATTTTTAATTTATACAAATATCATTTTAAGTTAGAAAAAAAGGATCATGAAAGACATGCTTAAACAACTCTATGTAAGTAATAATATGCATTATTTTATATAAATGCATGTGTAATGAAAAGATAATACATATTAAATAACTAAAGTGTACGTAAAATTTAAGGATGGTTAATAATCCACAGTTGGGTGGATCTAAATATTTCCCTACGGGATGGCAAACTGATGAATTTATCTAAATGATTGAAAGTAGGGCTGTAAACAAGCCGAGCTTGGACGAGCTCAGGCTTGGCTCGTGTTCGGCTCGTTCGAAATAGCTCGTGTTCGAAATCGGCTCGTGTTCGAAATCGGCTCGTGAAGAGTGTGTTCGTGTTCGACTCGATTTAAATACTCGTGTTCGTGTTCGGCTCGAAATTGACTCGTTAAACTAAAATTTAGAAAAATAGATGTAAAGTGTGGGATTCGAACCCGGATCAAATATATACAAAAGAAGACACTAATCACATTGTCACATGAGATGTTATGATTTAAACTTAGACATAAATATATATAATATATTATTATATAAATAATATATGTAATATATTGTTATA
>NW_018164825.1:116357-116738 GCF_001263595.1 Phalaenopsis equestris | reverse complement strand
AATTTAGAAATAAATACATATTCCTATACAAACGAACGATCGGAACACGAGCTGCTTAACGAGCCGAACACAAGCTGTTTACGAACAACGAGCCAAATTAACAGCCCTAATTGAAAGAGAAAAAGTGGATGACTCTTTTTGATATAAATGCAAATGAATGATTATACATGAGTTTGAGAAACGTTTGCCCATGCTATAATATGATTATTGTGTCGACGGGCAATAGGATTACAATCTTATACATGATAAAGAGGACTCACCATACTATTATGGCTATGAAATGAAAGTTTGTCATGATACAAGATAGTCAATATAATCATTATTTAAAATATGTAGTTGTTGTATTTTTTTTCATGTTAAAAAGTAAGTTATATATATATA
>NW_018164825.1:112216-116337 GCF_001263595.1 Phalaenopsis equestris | reverse complement strand
TATATATATATATATATATATATATATATGTATATATATAACTCTTTTAGTCTAGAATAATTTAAAAGCAAAATTATGTAGTATGATTCTAAATATGAAAACAATATACACAATGTATAGTGAGAAACAAGAAATTAATACTATTTTGCTTCAAGAATTAGATAAATATGCATATTGCATGTCTTTGCATTTTATGTTCTTTTTTTGTGTTGGACCTTGGAGAAGTTTTTGGACAACTTACTAGCCTTTATGCTTAACCAAGTTGAACTTACTTTTGTTGTCCATTTCAAGTAAAGGAAAAGATCTGATGGAATAAATGTGCAAGACATTTGAATAGGATGAGTAGGATAAAATGTACGTTTGTATTTGGACAATGATGATGTAATTAAATATGTTAGATGACGTGAATCTTAATATTATATAATTATAACTTATAAAAGTAAATGATTTTTTTATGTACTTAATTTTGTCTTCATGGACTTAGGGTCTGTTTGGCGCAGCTGTTGATTATTTATAATCTGCTGATAAACAGATTATTCTGATAATTTGATAATCTGCAGATTATCAGAATAAGCTGGCTCTCTGTTTGGGTGAGCTTATTTAGAATACCTTATTGATAGTTGTTGTCGGATAAATGTCTATTATGCCCCTGTTTGGTGAAACTATTTGTAACAGAACTGTATGTAATCATTTTTTTTTATAAACTATTAACTTATTAGCTAATAAATTTTGATTAATCAATTATTAATTACATAAATGAAGAACTTCTTAGAAATTTATTACATAACTTAAAATTTTGATATATTTTTATTTATTAATCAAACATTAAGTAATTACATACAAATTTATCTATTATAATTAAATTGATGATATGCAAATTAATTATAATTAAAATTTTGATATAATTAATTATAGATTCTTAAAATTATGATATAATTAAAATTTTGATACATCTGTAAATTTATCTATTATAATTAATATACAAAGTTATTTTCTCAAAATTTTCATCTCTGCCCAAACCCTCGCTTGTCACTCCCCCTCTCGGTTTCGCCCAAAACGATCGCCTTCGTGAACGAACCTTCGCGATACAGTCACCATTAGAGCTAGCTGGGAAGGCGACGATGGGATCGCGGTTTACAGTGACCACCGAAACTACCGTCTCTCATTCTTCTGATCCGCTCTTACTAGAAACCAGAAATTATCGAGGAAGGTAAGTGTGTTTGCGCCATTCTTCCTCTTCGCTTGGTGAGAAGGCCACCCCGTGCCCAAGATTCAGGAGACGAAGGAATCAGCGAGGGCGAGGGCGAGGACGATAGAGAGGGGGCACCGAAGGAATTTTTCACGCTAACGCGGGAAGCAGACGCAGAACGCGGCTCCTTCCCCGTTTCTCCTTCTATTAACGAAATCTTGTAAGTGCATATGAGCGGTAGGAATAATCTGCGCTGAATGTATTTTTCAAACACCTCCACGGTGTTTTCATACCACCACCGCACCCCAATAAGCCGCACCAAACGGGCCCTTAGTATGGCTGATTTGATGAAACAAGTACTATTTTAATGCAAATAATAAAATAAATGTTTAGTGTATCACACACAAAAAAGAAATTCCTAAGGATAGAACGTGGTATTAGAGCGGTATCAAATTAGAATGCTTAAATTTGATTGAATACAAAGACTTCTTAGGATTTTTAATTTTAGAGAGATTTAGTATAAGGGTTAAGATCATTCCATGCATAGCATAAATTAATTTATTATATAATGCTTATTATAGGAATATGATTATGTATGTGCCATCAATAGGCTTAATGAATAAAACTTGAACAATATGGAAAATTAGGAATAAGATTGTTCCAATTGCTCAATTCTAGGAAAGCAACAATACCTAATGAGCAAGGTCGGGCTTAGCAATCCATTGAAAGAATGTTAGTGCAAAGCAATTTATGGGTAATATCATCATACTCAATGATGGATTCTATATGTTTGGTGGTTCAATTATTGAGAGATACTCAGAGTAGAATAGTGTCTAGCAAAAATAAAAACTTTCATATACATTTGGAAGTTATTTTAAATTGTTACACCACCTATATTTAAGGCAAAATAGAACCAACAATAATTTAAGATTATATGCAAGAGATATTCATGATCATAAAGGATAATATATGTTAAATGGCTATATGAATATATTTACAAGTATTTTTAGAGAATAATTTGTACCACTATCAGCAAGACAACAAATTCAAGTGACATTTAAAAGTCTAGTATAGGGAGGAAGATCATTAATGAAGTATAAATATGAATTTATAGCTGTGGCAAGGTACTCTCCACAATTGTTTGGTGTTATGAATTTTTTAGAGATTTGAGAGATAATATTGGATAATCCTTAGTACCTTTCAAGAACAAAGACTTTGTTGAGTTAAAGTAGAGAGCTAGATTGACTGAATTTGATGTTATAATAGTGCAAAGAAGATTAAACTTAAATAAAGAAGAATGAGGGGAGAAATATCAGAAGAAGAAAGTAATTTTTAAATGAAATCAAGATTTAATCCTAGTTAATTAATAATAAATGTACTAATTCCAAAAGCTACCATTGAGGTTTGTGTAATTTGTGGAAACAGAAATTTAGGAAAAAAGCTTTATGAATATTGGTCAGTATTTTAAATTGGGTCGGGTTAATATTAGGGAGTGCCCTCTTAAGGGACCAGAGGAAAGAGCTACATCTATACTTAAGGAACGAGTACAAAGTTGGAGGCCAAAAAACTTTTCTACTAAGAGTTTATAATTCGAGATCTACTAGAAAAGAGGAGTTAGAATTATGACAATTAATTCAATAATCAGACAAAAATGTGTACTATTATACAATTGATTATCATCTTGTCAAAAACTTATCTATCTATAGATCTTGTATTAACCTATTGATAATCATGAATTATATGCACTCTCAAAACACATTCAAATTATTAATTATTGAGTATTTATATGTTATGTAAGAACTTTTGTTACATTAATAATCTAAAATCAAACTTTGTAAATGCATGGAAAAAAATCTAAAAGAGAGAAAAAAAAATACTAAATCTTATCATCTATTAGTGCATATATACTATGAAAAAATCAAAGCAATCCATAGTGTAACAAACACCTGAGAGTTTGGCCGGTGCTTAAAGCTCCATACTCTAGGACCCGGGCAATATAAGTCCAAGTGCTCAGACGCCTAAGAGCCTAGTAGCAAGCTTCAAACCAATTGCAACACCCAAACACCAATTTTAGGTGCACAAGTGGTAGTCCTGTGCCCAAGCATCAAAGCTTGGTGCCCGAATGTCTTCTTTAGTAACACCAAAGAGCTGGGCACCTTAACTACATGAATTTGCTAACCCTAATTTTTACTAGATTTCATGTTATTTTATACATGTCTTGGAGCTGGTTGAAACTTTCATATTAAGCAATTATTTTGGGATGGATTAAGGAACCTTTGGCCAAGTTTCATTAGCAATTTCTTGAGCTCCCTCCATGAATCTGAAAGGATTGACTTAAGAATATAAACTTTACTTATAAATGAAATAGATCATCCTATGAAATACAAATATTTGTTAAGAGTAATGAATCTCCTGTTTAATTTAAGGAAGTCTTTAAATATATTTTAAAACCCATGCCAAAATTCAAATAAAAAAAAATAAAAAAGTTTAATGGGTTAAATCTTAAATAAAAACTTGTACAATTTTGGGAAGGATGTTTACCTTCAAATTCATAGTGAAATTGAAAGAAATAAAGCATTTTTATTTGATTTAAAACCTCTAGGATTGGAGGGATGCCATCAGCTAAGAGTAGTGAAGGAGGGGAAAAAAAAAAGGAGAAGTGGCAGTTTTAGGGGGTGATAGTTCGAATAAATATAAGCTTAAGTCCAACACCACTTCTACTACTGACAATCGTCATCGACCGGCATTAGCCACGACCGACTGCAATTGACCACCACCGACTGTCGTCGATCACCGCTGACCAGCGTAGACCACTGTCAATCACCGCCAACCGTCGTCGACCACTGTCAATCGCCGTCGATCACCATTGACTATCGTCGACCTCTGTCGACCGTCATTGACCAGCACTGACCACCATCAATCAACGACGACC
>NW_018164825.1:97850-110117 GCF_001263595.1 Phalaenopsis equestris | reverse complement strand
ATAATAATAATAATAATAATAATAATAATAAATCCTAAATTAGAGTTGGGTTGATTAAAAACAAATCCGAAAGCGCGAAGGGCGGCGAAGGAAAAACAAGCAGCGACGAGTTCTACAAGCTTCGAAAGCTGTTTTGGTGTTGCAGTAAACGTCCCACCGCCGTCCTTCTCTCACGCCCGCCAACGAAAGTGAGTTGTCAACGAGCTCTACCCAATAAATAAGCAAGGGAGATTTACATAATTGCCACTCAAAATTATTGTATTTTAATATCTACCATCTAAAACTCGAGCTTACAGAAAATGTTTGGTATATAAATAGTAAAAGTTTAGGTGTTAGGTAAGTAAATAGAATAGTTTTAGGTGGTAACTGTGTAAATTATCTAATAATAGAAAATGCAGAGCCTGGCCTTTCTCTGTGTATATAAAGAGGGGGATTGGAGCTTTTTCCTCCATCCTTTTGTTCCCAACTTCGCTCATTCTATTTTCTAGTCTATTTTCTTTCTTCTCGTTCCTCATTTGAGTCTTAAAGGAGGTAAAGCTTTTTTTTTTTTGCTGTTCTGTTCAAATGTTTTTCAAAGTTGACAACTTTCTTCCAGCGCTCATCTGTTTTGAAAAAAATTGTCCTTTTTCTGCTATAAATGTTTGATTTTTACACAGTCTCTATGATTTTTTTTTTATTATTATTCTTATTCCGTGATAACAACAGTGAAGATGTGACCGTCACATCATCAAAAGATTAGCCCTAGCTCCAATTTTTTCATAAGAAAATTAACAAAAACACTTTTTTTTTTTAATATTATCCTGTAAAGAGGGTGATGCATGTCTTCTAGAATGCATGCGGATGATGGAATTTAGTTGATATGTCGTTGATTTCAAAGTTCTGTTTGTCCTACCCTTCTGCCGCTCGCATGAAGATTTATTTCAGGGCTCAAGAGATCCTGACATATTTGATGGGGATATTTGTCCATTATTACCCAAAAATTTGACTCTTTTGCCTAATATCAAAATCCATTTAGCAAAATCGCGAACAAAAGAAAAAAAAAAAAAAAACAAATCCATTATTACCCAAAAATTTGACTCTTTTGCCTAAGATCAAAATCCATTTAACAAAATCGCAAAAAATAAAAAAAAAAATCTTTTTTCCCTCCAAAATGATTCCACTTTTGTCTCCGAAAGGTTATTTTTTCCGTGGTAAAGGAAGGAATACGCATCAATTGGAGTTGTTGTTGAAAATTTTTCTACTCTTATCTGTCAATCTTATCGTTTTGTTTACTATTTTGTCCCAAGAAATTCTGTGGTTCTAGAAGGAAGTTAGTCTAGCTCCGTTTTTTTCAAGTCAACTTTTGTAAGTTATAAGTTTTCCAGAAATTTGTCGTCTCATTTCTTTTATATTGTGCTTCTTCGTTTTTTGCAGCTCTGGTTGTTCTGAATCTGAAACAAGGAAGGGAGAAGTAATGGCTGATCATAGAACCTTGACCCGAATCCACAGCATCCGCGAGCGGCTTGCAGATACACTATCATCTCACACTAATGAGTTGCTGGCTCTCTTCTCAAGGTATTAAATCTTTTTTGCAGCAATCATTTGAGAGATGGATTTAGTATTTTGTGCTTTTGTGGTTGCATGCATTCTGAAACACTCCACAAGATTGGATTTTGTAAATCAAGCTTTACATTGGTAGAATTGTTTTGAAAAAAAAATCAAATCTTGATATGCAGTTTATAAATGGTTGAGATGTTTGCATCATTTAGGTTTGTTAAGCAAGGAAAGGGAATGTTGTTACCTCATCAAATTCTGGCAGAGTATGAATCTGTAATCCCTGAAGCGGATCGAGAAAAGCTTAAAGGTGGTGTCTTTGAAGACGTTGTCAAAGCTGCTCAGGTGCGGCAGAAGAACAACTTTGCATTTTTATTGTCTTTTGACTGCTAATTTGTTGCTTTTGGGTTAAAATTTTGGGTTTATTTCTTGCTTGATTTTCAGGAGGCCATTGTCACACCTCCATGGGTTGCTCTTGCGATCCGGCCGAGGCCTGGAGTGTGGGAATATGTCAGGATTAATGTGAGTGAGTTAGCAGTTGAGGAAATGAGCGTGCCTCAGTACTTGCAATTCAAGGAAGACCTTGTGAATGGAAGGTTTGGCTTACAAAATTCTATGAATTTAAAGAGAATTGAAGAGTTATTAATTTTTTTTTATTTGTAATAACCAAAGAGGAGGTGTATCTTACTTCAATTGTCTTTTTTCTTTCAGATCTGAAAGCAATTTTGTGCTTGAGTTGGACTTTGAGCCTTTCAATGCTTCATTTCCTCGCCCCTCGCTCTCCAAATCCATTGGTAATGGCGTGCAGTTTCTCAACCGGCATCTTTCTTCGAAATTGTTCCATGACAAGGAGAGCATGTACCCACTGCTAAATTTCCTCAAGGCACATAACTACAATGGAATGGTAACATTTCTTTCTTGGGTGCTTATTCATTCTATCTGTTGAATTTCAATTTTTTTTTGCAAAGTGGTGATCTGCTATCTTTTTCCCAAATTTGGACCGTTTTACTTGTTTGTCTTACATTTTTAATCTTTGGTTATAGTTAAGCCTCCATTGTTGCCATTCTTTAATATTCATTAGAATTTTTGAAGTGACTAACTTGAAGCAAATCATGAAAGCTACATTTGCATGTTGTTATATAAACATCTTTGTCTTAATTTGAAATAAAAAAATTCTTCTTGGTACTATGAACAATTTAGGTGGTATAGACCTTTAAATAATTAAGATATCATATGTTATTCACACATAATAATTTTTCCAGCATTAAATGATGGTAAAATATGAAGATTTCTTTCCAGACTACTTCATTACTTTTTAGACATCATCTAGAGAAGATTTTCCATTTATATGATATTGTTATCTAATAAATGTTGTGTTTTGTTCGATGCTCTTTTGTCCAAAGAATATAATATTGATTATCTTTTGTTCTTGTTAATTTTTTGAATATATCACATAATCTTTGGCAACACCTCAATGTCAATAAAATGAGACTCAAATCCTCAAATGGCAATTACACAGGTCTTCATTGAAGATATTATCAAAACTAACACAACAAATTTTGTATGCAGAGCATAATGTTGAATGACAGAATTCAAAGTTTAACTGCTCTCCGATCTGCGCTGCGCAAGGCTGAGCAATATCTAATGAGTATACCACAAGAAACTCCATATTCTAAATTCAACCATAGGTAAGTGCTTGACTGTTTAATCTCTAATTAAGATATTAGAATTATCAGAGAATATCCTTTTACAATTATCAACTCAATTTAATAAAATGTGAAGATTCCAAGAGCTTGGTTTGGAGAAAGGCTGGGGAGATACAGCCGGGTGTGTACAGGAGACAATTCATCTTCTCCTTGATCTTCTTGAGGCACCTGATCCAAACACCCTGGAAAACTTCCTTGGTGCTGTTCCAATGGTGTTCAATGTTGTCATCCTATCCCCCCATGGCTACTTTGCTCAAGACAATGTTTTGGGTTATCCTGACACTGGCGGCCAGGTAACATACTTGAAGGAGATCAACAAAGGGGTTCAATTATTTCCTGCTTATAATTTTTGTTCTGACATGTGGCTTCATTGGTAGGTTGTCTATATCTTGGATCAAGTTCGTGCGCTGGAGAATGAAATGCTTCTGAGAATAAAGAAACAGGGACTTAATATCACTCCCCATATACTCATTGTAAGTTTAAGTTATCAAGAAAATTGTCAAAATTGTCCCCGACTTTTTATATGGGATCATTTTAGTCCCAGAGTCTATAAAGGTGCTGATTTAGTTCTCACATCCTTTTAATATGTGTGCTGAAATAGTCCCCGCATTGGACTATCTTGACCCAAATTTAAAGAGTTCGACGACTAATTTGACTCTTTTATAGACCATAGGACTATGGCCATATGTAAAAGGGGACCATTATAACACTTTACTCTGAAGTCATCTAATTATTAGCTTTCATATTGTTAGTCTTATCTCTGTTTGCATTGAGCTAGCTCTCGCAATTGTAAAACCTCAAAATCAGAATGAATACAAAGCTAATCCTAGACCCAATTCTTAAGCAATAATAAATTATTTGTTCAGTAGTAGCTAAGAATTCTTACCATTTGCTGCAGGTGACTAGATTGCTTCCAGATGCAGTTGGGACTACTTGCGGTCAGCGTCTCGAGAAGGTTATCGGCACGGAGCACACCAACATTCTTCGGGTTCCATTCAGGACTGAGAAAGGAATCATTAGAAAGTGGATCTCGCGATTCGAAGTGTGGCCCTATCTAGAAACTTATGCTGATGTGAGTGAATCTTCAAATTAGATGGCTTCATTCGCTTTAGTGAAAGTTTTAGAACTACACGGATTCAAAATAATTAATAATAATGTCCAAAGAGCTGTATTTCTTGATGTTGGGATGCTGAAATTCATTTTGCTTTGGCTACAGGATGTTGCAAAGGAGTTGGCTATGGAGCTGCAAGCTACTCCAGATCTCATCATTGGAAATTACAGTGATGGTAATCTAGTAGCATCCTTGCTGGCACAGAAACTAGGAATTACTCAGGTTTGCAAATAAAAAAATTAGTTTTTCTTACAATTTCAAACTTTTTTGTTTGAAATTACCTATCTTTTTTTCTCCAATATATTTTCAGTGCACGATTGCCCATGCCCTGGAGAAGACAAAGTATCCTAATTCTGATATATACTGGAAGAAATCCGATGAACAATACCATTTCTCTTGCCAATTTACTGCTGATCTTATTGCCATGAACCATGCTGATTTCATCATCACAAGCACTTTCCAAGAAATTGCTTGGAAGGTACCAACTTTTGTTGACCTTTTTTTTTTCTCCGAATTCTGATGTTTTGTCTCTCTGTCACTGATCCATGAAAAAAATAATAATAATTTGAATTGAATTATTTCAGCAAGGATACGGTGGGGCAATACGAGTCTCATACCGCCTTCACAATGCCTGGACTCTACCGCGTCGTTCACGGAATTGATGTCTTTGATCCAAAGTTCAATATTGTCTCTCCTGGAGCCGATATGTCAATCTACTTTTCTTATTCTGACAAGAACAAAAGGCTAACAGCCCTTCACCCCGAAATAGAGGAGCTGCTCTTCAGTGATGTTGAGAACTTAGAGCATAAGTGAGTTATTCTTTCATTGGCTTTTACACTTTATTTTTTTTCCGGGAAATTTACATTATATATTTACATATCTAACACCCAAAATTTGATATTTACACTAAAAAACACCTTTTTGTCATAAACTTATGCATGAGGGCGTGTTAAAAGAAAGTAATGATGGTATCTTTGATGCAATGTTAAAGATTCGAGTTGTATGCATGTAATATGAATGTTTAAGTGTTAAGATATGTAAATACATAAGAATTGTGTCGTATGTATGTAAATGCACCTTTGTTTCTTTTTTCCTTTGCTCATCATCTGAAAGCTGCTTTGACATATGTTAGGTGTGTACTGAATGACAAGAGCAAGCCCATAATATTCTCTATGGCAAGACTGGACCGGGTAAAGAATATAACTGGCCTGGTTGAGTTCTATGGTAAAAATCCTCGTCTAAGGGAGCTCGTTAACCTTGTCGTGGTTGCTGGAGACCATGCCAAGGCATCCAAGGACTTAGAAGAGCAAGCTGAAATGAACAAAATGTACAGCCTCATTGAGCAGTATAATCTTGATGGGCACATAAGGTGGATTTCTGCTCAGATGAATCGTGTCCGGAACGGCGAGCTGTATCGCTACATTGCAGACAAAAAGGGAGTCTTTGTCCAGGTAATCTCATCTATTGACAAGAAATTATAAGATTTGCATACATACCACTCAATCCAATTCTTTCATATCACCACAGCATTTAAGAAGTAAAAACACAACTTCTCATGCATAGGTGAGGTGATGTGAATGTAAAAATTGCAGTTTGGATGTTGGATAGGTAAACAATAGCAATTGAGTGTGTATGTAAATCTTTCAAGAAAATCATAACATTTGCATCACATTTCCGGTCTAAATCGTACAGCATTTGTGCTTTTAACAGCCTGCCTTCTATGAAGCTTTTGGGCTCACAGTAGTGGAGTCAATGACCTGCGGGCTTCCGACCTTTGCAACAGTTCATGGAGGTCCTGCAGAGATCATCGTCCATGGAGTTTCAGGTTTCCACATTGACCCCTACCAGGGTGATAAGGCTGCAGAGCTGCTGGTAAATTTCTTTGAGAAATGTGAGGAGGACCCAACATACTGGGAGAAGATCTCCAGGGGAGCCATGAAGCGCATTGAAGAAAAGTAAACATTTTAAAATTTTGAAATTTACTTCTGTTGCATCAAATTAATACATAGATGCACTGAAGTTAACTCTCTTTGTTGTGCAGATACACCTGGAAACTGTATTCTGAGAGATTGATGACCTTGGCTGGTGTCTATGGTTTCTGGAAGTATGTTTCTAACTTAGACAGGAGAGAGACAAAGAGATATCTTGAGATGTTCTATGCCCTCAAATATCGTCAATTGGTAAGTTTACTTCATTATAAATTTGTATCTGCAAATGAATTTGGAAAATTTTTGCTTGAATTCTTCATGTTTTGTTCTGTTTTTCACCATTTCAGGCAGAATCTGTTCCTTTGCATCAAGATGAGGAGATTGTTCCCAACAGCACTGACTGAAATACTCTGGCCAAATTCAAGTTTTTTTTCCGTTTATTTCAAACGTAATAAAAAGCTAGAGACTTCTTATTTGAAAATTTACTGCTTTTGTATAAGGCTCAAATGCCAAAATATTTGCAATGCAATTCAATTTTTTGTTTCTTCTGATGTCTGCTCTGTATTTTTTAAGTTTTGTTTGGATTTTATGCTGTTCTTTGACCAGAATCAGCATAAAATACTCAAAAAACTTTAGTTGTGTTCTGTTTGTTGTTTCGTGAATAAATGAAGCTATATGTCACCTCCGAAAAGAGTCCTTATGGGTGGTGGGCTGGTACTGCTTTTGTATAAGGCTCAAATGCCAAAATATTTGCAATGCAATTCAATTTTTTGTTTCTTCTGATGTCTGCTCTGTATTTTTTAAGTTTTGTTTGGATTTTATGCTGTTCTTTGACCAGAATCAGCATAAAATACTCAAAAAACTTTAGTTGTGTTCTGTTTGTTGTTTCGTGAATAAATGAAGCTATATGTCACCTCCGAAAAGAGTTCTTATGGGTGGTGGGCTGGGACTATTTGTCCGTGACATTCTTCTCCACCCAATCATATGACGCCCTCATCACGGATCGGCTCCACCAAGGATCCCATTGGACCATGGAGAGTCCACGCATCTGACAGACAGTAATCTGCTCTGATATCATTTGTCACCTCCCAAAAGAGCCCTTATGGGTGGTGGGCAGCCCAGGACTTAAATACTGTTTTTCGGCCCTACACCTAGCCAATGTGGGACTATTTGTCCTTGACATATAGCTCAATACAGAACATATTTTCAAAACTAAACCTAAGAAAATATATAATATAAAATTATATAGAGTAACTACACAACATAATGATGGTGCGCTATGAGAAATTCCACATATTTAATTTTCTGAGACTTAATTTTAATCACTTTGATTAAATGGAAGGTGTCAAAATTGAACCGAATGAGTTCGGTTAAATTGGTTTTGGTTTTTAAAATTTTAATATTCGATTTTTTATTATTAATTTGGTTTGAATTTTTATTTAACCGAAATATTGAAATTAAATTAAAATTGTTTGTTCCATTTTAAAGGTATCAAATTATTATGTAATTATATATTTAGCAACCCGAATTTTATATTTTACATCTATACCACCCAAAAGTTTCCTATTTCATTAAAATTATCACTTTTAACTCTTGAAAAAAAATAGCTAATGTGCTATTAATGTAAAAAAAAAATTTTAAAAAATTTTAGGTGTAAGATTAATACATAGGAATTAAGTGATTTGTATGTAAATATTTCTATATTTTAATTTCATGGAAAAATTAAAATTTATCATATATGCAACTTTTGATTAAAATAAATATATGATTCCATATATGATTCATAAAATTAAATTGATATTGTACATTTAAGATATGTAATTTCTAATTTTTGTTCATAATCGAACTCAAACAAATAATTGTATTTGGGTTATTTCAGGATCAAACCGTTTAAATCGAATTAAACTTTGGTTCACTCTGTCTGATTTTATAAAAGATTTGATCAGTTTGATTTTTCAAATTTTGAATTTTGGTTGCAATCGATTTGACCATTTGTAAACCAATCCATCTGAATCTAACTTAACGCGCCGAAATACGAAGTTGGACCAAATACTCGTATTGACATACCTACGATTGCCCAATGGCATAATTACACCAGACTCTCTGTCTTGGAACGCAAGAGATACATCCAGGCCCATAGCTATGTTGATTGCATTGCGATTAGGCCAAGGTTCTTATTCCATATGTACCAGAATGCATTAATATTTAGTCAATTATTCTAACTAAACGTATGTATTAAGCATGCATACGTTAATTATTAAACATGTGGGACAGTACGATCGTGACAAGTTTTGATTTTGGCCTTCTCATTTACCTTTGTAACACTATTCTCTCAGAAAAAAAACTGTGGACATTTCAGTAGCACGTGGGACAACTTAGTGAAATGGAGGTTCCGTGGGCCAAGGTCGCAGAAAATTTTGTGTGTATATTCTAGAATTTTTTAATAGACATACATATGAATGAAATATGATTTTTAATTCTTTGAAATATAAAATCTAAAGAAAATTCTAAGTTTTCAGAACAGATCTTGGTAATGTCATATGCAGCTTGCAAGTTTTTTGTCGATCATGTGTGATAACACTTTTTAGCTTGATCTTGATGGGACCAAGCGTCGCAACGCTATTTCTGTTATCTTTGGTGCGACCAAGCATTGTAACGTTTTTTTGGTTGTCTTTGGTGCGGCTAAGCATCCTAGCGCTTTTTGGTTGTCTTTAGTGCGATTAAGCGTCGTAACTTTTTTTGGCCATCTTCGGTGCGACCAAGCATCATAACGATTTTTGGTCGTATTTTTACAGCAAAATCGAGTTCCCCAAGTATTTCTTTCATTTTTCTCAACTGATTCTCGATAGATTTAAAATAAGAATTAAAATTGATCGGTTGTTTATTATTTTAATCTGTTGTTCATCAAAAGTCCATGATTTATCAATCATCACATTAACATTACGGTGCGCTTTTGATGTGTACCTTTTCACTCGAGGTGTTCAAGTTCCTCGAGCATCAGAGATGACCGTCGAACATCGTTTGATCTTGTCGAGTTTTATTAATGTCGAAGAAATCCTTAAAGATTGTTGTATTAGAGCAGCAGCCTTGTTTTTATCTCATTATCTATCATTAACTTTGGTGGATCAACTTTTAAGATCTGATTTTTCTTTTCCTTTATTGGGAAATTAGTCGTCGAGTTGTCTTGTCAGGGTGTGGAACTGTTTTATCATGGTGGGCCCTTAGTAGGCTTTTGTCGAGCAACACCTGTTACAATAGTTGATCACACCCCCCCCGCCGCCCATAAAAAGGGGAGGGGGCCTTTTTTTATTGCACTCATGTTCAAGATAAAGTTTAGCATATTAGTATAAAATGTTAGAGTTTTATCAACTTAGTGTAAAGTCAGAGGCGAAGACTTTTAGTTGACGGAAGCGTTTATTGCACTATTAGTTGATAGAAGTTTTTATTGCACTCTTGACTTTATGACATATAAAGTTTAGCGGGTTACTATAAAATGTGAGACTTTTATTGCACTCATTTTCTCCGTTTTTCTTCGATTCAAGTGCCAAAGGAAGGTACTTTCTCCAAGTCGGGTGTCGAATGTGATAAAGTCAAGACTCGCCACCTGCAGAAAATCCTCCCTGCAAACAGATGTGTGAACCCTTGGGAAAGGTTGTGCTGAGCACATGTTATGAGGGAGCACAATACATATGTTCACGATCCATGTCAAGAGTGAGATCTTACCATTAGCGCTATTAGGACTTGAAAGCCTCTTAACAACAAACGTCCCTCACCTCCAGGTTTTCCTCCATTGTGAGGAAAATATGAAAATGCGGAGAAAGCGAGGAAACAAGTTTTCTTGGTGGGACCCATCAGCTGAGCTTCAACATAGGGTCTTCGCCCTCCCCTCAAGAGATTGTTCTTATAATAGGAAATTTGTAACGGGTGTATTTTTTTTATTTTATGTTAGCTTGATGTTTTGTACATTCCAACCAAGATAATAAAAATGTTTCATTTAATAATAATAGTGTTTCTGAAATGTGATTACATATACAAAGTAAATCATTTTGTTTATGGAAAAAAAATGTTTGAGGTAATCCCCACTCCACGTTCGTAGAAGAACTTTCCCTTTGTATGTTTTTAAATTATATGCACCAGGGAAAACTTGATGACTGATGATGAATGAGTAGGTTCATGTCTGATCAAGCTTGACGACTGATTGACCTCTGACAGCTGGATTAACCTTTAGAACCAAATCACCCACAAAAAAATGTCTATTCTTGTATGTTTTTGTTGTAATATCTGGATGTCCTTTTTATTTCTTATTTTCATAGAGCAATATCCATTCTAATTTCTTCTAGTAAATATAGAGCGAGCAAAGCTCCTTCATTCACAACTTGCCAGTCATTGAGCTCCTCCTTGACGAAAGATGTTGCAGTGATGACTCTTTGACTGTGTGATTATATTCAACCAGTAACATAACTTTCATTTCGTGGGAAATCATGTATGAAATTTGACTGATTGATTTCTTTGGAGTGGTTCAGACGGCCAAAAAAACTGAAGGAAGCATGTCCATTCACTAACCTTTTGCACCTTCGACCTTCTTTCGTAATAAGTTTAGAATGATCTCGTCTGCAGCTTCAGCTTGACCATTCATCTGAGGGTGATGCGCAGACGAGAATTTCAAATTAATTCCCTGGCTCTAATAGAAAACTCTTACCCCCTGATCAAGAACATGAGTTTCATTATCTATAATGAGTACTAGGAGTAAACCATACCGATAAATTATATCAATCCAGAAAAAATTTTGGACCACATCTGTGGTGATCTGAGCGAATGTTTTAGCTTATATCCACTTAGAAAAATAATTCACGACCATTGAAAGAAATTTTCTTTATGGTATTGAACGACTTCAAAAATTGAATCTTTGCGGATCCGTCATTGGTTCATGAATTTCGCCTGTTTTGAAATAGTGGATATAAGGCTTCAGCCAACTTCCTTCATCATTTGCTTCCATTTCCATTACTTATGGTTCTTTAATGAATAGTTGAAGTAGCTATTGGGGTTGCTCTATTCCCAACACGTGTATCTTTTGATAAGAGGTCTGCCACTTGATTCTCTTCCTGTCCAACGTGTTCGATGCGGAAACTTATAAACTTTCCTTTCTACTTTTACTTTATTCAATGTTGACCTCATTTTTGGTTGAGGTCTAGAAACTTCTTTAGTAGCCTAGGTCTAGCCATAGGACTTTCCTATTGACTAGTCTTAGAAAAGGTACTAGAAAAGGTACCCCCACCATTAGAAACTCAAAACTCTTCCCTTTACTCAACTTGAAGTTCCACATATTGGTCCTAACCTCTAACTTTTAGGAGATAAGATCATTATTAGGGAGCTCAAGAAGAGTTCCTATAGGGTTACTTGGCCTTAGGATTGACCCTGGGTGTTGATTGGAGATAAGGTACACCATACCCTCACCATAGCTTCACAATACCCTCACAATACCCTGGCTAAGACCAATATATAAGGACCCAAAATGGAGATTTCATTGGTCCATGACTCATTCAAAATGGTTCTCTATCCAATTGCACTTGAAATGCCCAACTTGGTCTTTTGCCCCTGGGCACCTCCAAATTACCTAACTGCCCTTGAGACCTAAATTTGGCCAAAATTCTCAAATTTCGCCAAAATACCCAAAACTGATCAAAACTCATTCCAAACACTTTGAATACATCCAAATTTGCCAAAACTGACAAAAATTTCCAAAAATGGCCAAATTACCAAAATGCCCCTCCATGGCCCAAAAATCCAAAAATTTCAAAAATTTTCAAAAAATCCCAATAAATCCAGAATATTCCCAATTTCATTTTGTCCAACTACACCTTGGTCCAATTCGGTCAATTTGACCATCTTTGACCAAAACCCCAAATTAGCCCCAATATTGGCTAACACCCCAAATCTCAACAATTGAATGCCCTAAACCTCAAATTGGCATCCAATTTTTGTTGAAAAT
>NW_018164825.1:96409-97640 GCF_001263595.1 Phalaenopsis equestris | reverse complement strand
CTTAGCCCATGGCTAGCCCAAGTTTGACCCAAATTTAGCCCTACATGCTTAATTTAGGTCTAAAACCAAAACCCATCAAAATCCATCCAAATTGGCCATCAAATAAACTTCAAAACAATTTTCATCCTTAATGAAAATTGTTCATTATGATGTTCTACACTAAATAAAACAATCAATTTGGACTTAGCCCATGGCCAGCCCAAGTTTGACCCAAACTTAGCCCAATATGCTTAAAATGGGTCAAAAATTAAAAATACATCAAATTGATTAACAAATTGACCTCAAAATGACTTTCACTTTTCATGAAAGTTGTTCCTCATGGTCTCTTACACCAAATACCATATTTAATTGGGCCAATTGACATGCCTAACTTAGTTCAAAAACAAGATTTGGTCATTATGACCAAATCCAAACCAATTGAGCTTGGTATGGTCAAATGAGCCTTACCCTAACTCATCTTAGACTCTAGGGTTGAGTTTGAAGCCAGCCACAAACCCATGGTTAAGCTTGATATTTATCTCATGGGTAAATTTTTAAAAATTTTTTTTAAAGGGATAATAAAGAGGTTAGATCAAGGTACTTGCCATACCACATGTCCATACCCTATGGTGCCATTTTTACTGATCATCATAAGCTTTAACCTTGATCCTACCCTTGGTTAGCCATCTTAGCCCAAGTTAAAACCCAAAAGCCGTGAGCCCCTACATGGCCAAAACCCAAACTCATGCCAAATTCATGCCAAGAGGTCACCTCAGCCCAAATTGAGCTGAGAGATCCTCTGCTTGACACCTAAGCAGTGGAGCTAACCCCTCATTTGGCCAGATAAGCCTCCCCTTAGCCAATTTCTATAAAATCTACCCCACGGCCATGAATAGTGGTGTGGTAAAAAATTTTCACTTAAGCTTACCAAACTCCTCAGAGAGCTTCCTTAGGAGACCCTTAGTTCATTTCATTCCACTTCCCTCTCCCAATTCCACCATACAAATCCAATTTTGGGTTTAAATTCCTGCCCAAAATCAGGACAAATTTCAATCCCAACTTACACAGCACCAAATCCCCAATAGATTGACCATACACCTTCACAATAGTGAAATAAGCCAAAGCCCCATCAAATTCCCCTCTGAAATAGCCTCTACCATAGCTCTCAACCAACACCCAAAATCGGTCGTGGTCAAAATCACACATAGGCTTTACACCAGAGCCAGAGGCTTCATCCCTAAGCTCTTTGGGA
>NW_018164825.1:94749-96143 GCF_001263595.1 Phalaenopsis equestris | reverse complement strand
ATATATATATATATTGTCGCCAGCTCCTTCACCTTCATTATTCAAGCCAAAGCTCTCGTATCTCCTAATCACGCTGAATCTCAGTTGACCAAAAGAGGAGCCTTCAATCTCTTCCAAATGATGAACCAGTGAGCCATGAGTCATATAGATTCTGTCGACAGCTTACTCATGCCTCTCGGATGAAAGTGGAGAGTTGTCTGGGTGCTAAATTCCCCATCCTCCTTTAACAACTTACTCACACCTCTCTCACTTAACTCTTGTTCTATGTTCATTGACAATTCAGTCATACCCTCGTTTGGATTTAACATAGATGAATTATCTACATTGAAAATTTTCATAAAGCTTGAACTAGAACCTAAAAGATCATATTCCATAAATACAATACAAAAGTTTCTCATACCTAGGAACTGAATCAATTTAGACACTGTACGATACACGTCAAGCACAAGGACCACAATTGGAAGCGATGGAAAAGCACCAAAAGCTTCTTGAGTGACCTAATTGATCAAAGGATATTGCAAGATAGTAGGTGGTTGAATGTTCAAATTAGGAATTAATCCAGCTGAGTGAAAATTCTTTTGTAATGGGTCTAAGATAGAATCAGATGGCCCACATGATCTGACAGTTAAAGTGGGAGCCTTTTCCTCTTCACGAAAACTTTCTTCTCTTTCTTACCCTCTGGATGATCCCGTCCTTTTTCTTTTCCAAAAATTGAATGAATCAAAATATTTTTAGGAATGTCGGCATGTGACGTAATAAGTTTATCCATGATCTAACCGAACTAGTGCGAGAGAGGCGAGCAACTAAAGCAAGGAAATGCATGGAATAAAGCATGGGAGCGTGTCCCATCAACCTACTTTTAGAAATCAAAAGCTTCAAATTCAAGGGAGTTCATTCTTTGAGTCATTAATTGTAATTGAATGAGATCTAGTTTTTTGCATTTAATTTACTTATTCTTATCCCAATGTCATTTTTAAGAAGAGAATCAGGAAACTAAAATATATATATCAGAAATAGGCCAGTGCAGATTTCACAGGGATTCGACAATCCATAATGAGAAAGTGTGAAGAAGAAAGATCCCTTGCAAGAAGATCGCAGGACCCAGCCGAGCCAAGCTAACCAAGTCATGTGGGGTCGTTCAATTCAATCCTAGGATGTGAAAGAATGTTCAGCCGGCTGACTTGATTATTGATTTGACCATTCAACCACCTACTATGTTGCAATATCCTTCGACCAATTGGGTCACTCAAGTACCTTATGGTGTTTTTCCATCGCTTCCAACAGTGCTCCTTGCTGAGCTTGTCATGTTTCTTACCGTGTCTGAATTGATTCAATTTGTGGGAATGAGAAAATTTTGTGTTTTATTTATGGAATATAATCTCTTAGGTTTTAGT
>NW_018164825.1:94202-94649 GCF_001263595.1 Phalaenopsis equestris | reverse complement strand
AAAATGGGCTTAATTGGTAAAAACCCACTTCACTTGTTAAATTATAAGATAATTCCCATAATTATCAAAATTTTGGAAATTTCATTAACATAAAATGACTTTTGAACTAAGGGGTATAACTTTGGAAATTAATGATTTCACACCCTTATTTGATAATCAAAATGATCTTGATAATGATCACTTAAAGTTTTAAATCTTTTCAAAATCAATACACACACTTAACACACTCACTTAGGAATAAAGGACTTAGTGGTGAACTTAAGATGAAATCCACTTCTTAAAAGAGGATTAGAAAAATCAACATAATCAAACTCTTTTAAAACACCACAAGTCCAATTAGGACTAAAAATTTAGCTAAGTGTCCTTAATAACACTAATTTGTCTCCTAAAGGGTCTTCACCCACATAATTTTCAAATTGAAAGACAAATGACATTCACCCTATTCTT